>NW_024080872.1:95496-160606 GCF_003009895.1 Hyaena hyaena | reverse complement strand
CTAGGAGAGAGAGAGACAGCGTGAGCAGGGGAGGGTCAGAGAGAGAGGGAGTCACAGACTCCGAAACAGGCTCCAGGCTCTGAACTGGCAGTCAGCACAGAGCCCGATGTGGGGCTCGAACCCACGAACCGCGAGATCATGACCTAAGCGAAAGTCGGACGCTTAACCGACTAAGCCACCCAGGCGCCCCAGGAAAAATGTTTTTTCATGCCTTCTGCCCACTTTTTCATTGGATTATTCATTTTTGGAGTATTGAGTTTTAGAAGTTCTTTATATATTTTGAATGCTAACTCTTTCTCTAATATGTCATTTGCAAATATCTTCTCCCATTCCACAGGTTGCCTTTTAGTTTTGTTGATTGTTTCCTTAACAGTGCAGAAGCTTTTTATCATGATGTAGTCCCAATATTTTATTTTTGCTTTTGTTTCCCTTGCCTCAAGAGATATATCTAGAAAGTTGCTATTGCCGATGTCAAAGAGGTCACTGCCTATGTTCTCTTCTTGGATTTTTATGGTTTCAGGTCTCACATCTAGGAGTTTAATATAATATAGTATTATTGACTATAGTCATCATGCTATAGATTGGATCCCTAGAACTTATTTTTTATTTGAAAGTTTGGACCCTTTGACCAATGTATGCCCATTTCTCCCACTCCCCAACCCTTGGCGATCACCATTCTTCTCTGTTTCTATGAGTTTGACTTTTTTTAGATTCCACATGTAAGTAGATCATACAGTATTGGTCTTTCTCTGGCTGGCTTGTTTCACTTAACATCACGAGAGTTAATCAATTTGATTGTGGAAACCATCTCACAATGTATACATATACCAAATCATCATGTCGTGCACGTCAAGTATGCACAATTGTATTTTGTCAGTTATGAAAAACAGGGAGGAAAGAACCACACCAACGCTAATAAGTATTCCCATTTATTTTTTTCTATGTTCTCTAATGTTTCCTTAGGATGTGGGCTCTTAGTTTTTGTTGCATTTAGTTCCTCCTTTTCATGCCATTTTCCCCCCTCGACTGTTTAGTCACTTCTTAATTGTCTGTTCATATTTGTAGATGTGACTCTAAATTAAATTAAAGTAATTGCTAGAGCGTATTTCCTCAGGCCAACTGAGCATCCTTCTCTCATTCTATTAATACAAATTTCAATTGTAAGAGCCAGCATTCCGAGAGTTGTGATGTGGAGAGGAAAAGGTTTATGCATCTGGCAGCCTCTCCCAAGGAATGTAGAAGTAGTTTATTTTCTACATGAGGGTTTCCCATCCACTTGGAACTTAAACATTACCTAGAGTAACCCTTCTCCTCTGAAATCAACACTTACTCTGAGAGTTTTTCACATCGCAATGTCCTTTTTAAAGAACTGTACTCACGGTGATGGCCTGTCAGCGAATTTCTGAATCATTCCTTCTAACAGCCATGACTGGCACAGGTGTTCTCCTCTAAAATTAACGCATTGACCCATTATCCATGAACCCTTTCTTTCCAGCCTGAACTTCCTTTGATCTTGGGGATATTTGGAGTCCTGAAGAGAATCAGCTGTTGTGTGTCTGCTTACCTACTGCTTTGCGGTGGTTGAGATGTGAACCTACAATATACGACATCACTTCTCTATTTCCATCCAATTTATACCTTCCAAATATCCTTCTCTATTGATAGCAGGTCTCCTGCGTTTTAGGGGCAATAGATTTTATTTTTGTATTCCACTTGCCATTGCACTGGGATATTGGAATAAGGAGTCTATAAATGGATAGGTTCGAGAAATACTCTGGAACTAGAAATCTTTTCCTCTACCTCACTATGTGCTCATCATCAGAATACTTTGGGAAACAGACTTATGGCCAATGTTGATCTCGAAAGAAACAGATTTTGGTATCTTCTACAAAGCTACTAAATCTATTTTCATCAAGAATGAGGTGAAAATAGTTTTGTTTTTTTTTTTCCCATGGTGGGGATCACCAAAAGGTGGTTAGGGAATATTTGTTAAAAGTGGTGGCCACTCATGTTGATTGAAAAAAACACATAAACTTATAGGATGGGGTAAGCCAAAGTTTAGAGCAGATAAATTTTACAAAAGCTTTAAATTTTATGTTTTAAACAAGTATTTTCCTGAACTTCTGGTCTAAATATAAATTCATATATTCTTTGTGGTGGTCTTTGTGGCAAATTATTCTGAGAAGAAGAACTAATTCCTTTGGCAGAGCAATTTCATTCTTAAACAGGCATTATAAAAAACTGAACAAAGGAATATGTAAAAATTTAACTACAAGTGTGTCAACCATAGTATTATTTATTAAAAGAAAGATATTGGAAAGAATAGTGATTTAATAATTAAATATTTGTTTTGGTTTTTTTCCCTTTATCTTTAAATAAAATTTGCATAGCAGTTTTATTTTCACAGCAAAATGAAGCAGAACATCCAGAGAGTTGCTGGGTTAGACACAATGCCTTGCAGAATACCACGATGATGGGGAAGATATTCTATAAACCCATGGATGGCAGTTTGGGCAGAAGCATTTCCCACAAAGAAGGAAAATCCATACGCACAGAGTCTATACCAATGAGAACAAAACCCTATCATTCCATCATGGAACCAGTCCAATATAATCAACCTGCCACCGGATAACTGGCCCGTTCCAGGGAATGATGCCACATCAAGGTTCATCATTGGTTTCTGCTGGTGGCAGATTAGGCACTCGGCAGTGACCTTAGCCATGATGACTTTGGTGAATGAAAGTCCACGTTGCTAAGCCTATGAATAATCTTGATCCCTGCCACCACTGCTACTTGGTTTATGAGCCCACTGGGCAATGGCAGAGGTGGCTAAGGAAAGAGGTTGACTGGTATCCACACAAAGGATTATTCTATCCCTTCAATTATTAAAATTCTCCACTGCCGAGTTCCTCCTTCAGTAAACATTCTATATGGGACCCAAATATCTTCACATTTTCTGGGTATTCAGAGAGTTCTATCCACACATCTCTTTCCCAGATTTCCTTGTCACCAATTTTCCAGTCAGGTTCCTTCCAAGTCCCTGACCATTCAGCTAAACTACTGGCCACAGGCAGTAAATTGGTACACGGTGACACATCCAGTCCTTTCTTCTAAGCAAAGTGAACAACCAAGTGTACTACCTGACATTCTTCTCAGTGGGAGGATTTCCCTTTGCCACTCTCCTTCAGGAATGTTCCAGAGAGGGCTTGCAGTACTACAGCTGTCCCCTTTGGGGAGGTGCCAGCAAATTGTGCAGAACCATCAGGCCCACGTCTTCTGTTCTTCTGTCAACTGACAGAACTCCCCATGATGCCATAGGCACAGGCTGCAAGAGAGAAGGTTGTGCAGAAGGAATGTGTACCAATGACATTTGGACCACGTGTTCGTGTAACTGACTGGCACCTTCAGGGCCTGCTTGGGTCCAATCATGGACATAACAATCTTATCTGGTGATGGAATACTGCTATGGACATCTGACTTTATGGCTGAGTGAGTCAGCTAATGCTGAGTTCATGTTGGGCAGCTCAAGTCATATGGCAGCCCTGTGGCCAGTGCCTGAATGTTTGATCCCTACTAAGGCCCAAGTAGCAGGCCAGGGGCTGTTCCTCAAAAGGCGCCAAGGTATATGTAGAGAATGGCAGGGCTTTGTCCCCAAATCCTAATGGCCTGTGCTGCACTACAAATTCTTCTGGATCATATGACTGATGCGGCCAAGCAGCTTGCATAGGAGCCGGGAGCAAACGCGGAGCCTTCTCTTCTTCTAGGCCTTGCTCGAAACGGGCAGCTTCTCGGGATCGAATGCAACAACTTTAGCTTTTATCTTCGAAGGCGTATTTCTGCACACCTCACACCAGGGAACCCCTAGAAATTTCACTGAAGGTCAAGGCCCCTGAACTTCGGTTGGATTTATGTATCAGGCTCAGACGTGCAAAGGTTTTATAAATAAGTCTAAAGAACTTGCTACTTCTCACTTACTAGGTCCCATTAGCCTAATGTCACCAGTGTGATGGATCAATGTTATCTCTTGCAGAATGAGAAGGCATCTAGGATCCTTATTAATTACGAGAGGGTGGAGAGTTGATCTCCCCCGAGGCAGGACAGTGGAGGTGCACTGCTGGCCCTACCTGCGGAAAGCAAACTGTTTCTGGTGCTCTTGACTAAAAGATAGAGAAAAAAGTACTCTCCAGATAAATAGTTGCACACCAGGTACTAGGGGGGATGTGTTCACTTGCTCAAGAAACAAAACCACATCTGGTTTGTGCAATTGCTTGAATAATCTACTATTATTCTATGAAATCCATCCGTCTTATGTGCAGACCAAATATGCGAGTTGAATGGGGACCTGCCGGGAATCACCATCCCTGCTTCTTTTAAGTCCTTGATTGTGCAATCCCTCCAATTGCTTTTAGTTCACTATTTTCCTAGGCAGAGGCAGTTCTAGTGCCTTCCACTCAGCCTTTGCCACCATAGTAGCCCTCACCCCATAGGTTAAGGAACCAATGAGAGGGTTCTGCCAGCCACTGAGCATATCTGTTCAAACTACACATTCGGGGACAGGAGGAATAGCCACAGGATGGATTTGGTGACCCACCGGGCCCATTATAAGATGGACCGGAGCTGGGGCGCCTGGGTGGCTCAGTCGATTAGGCGTCCGACTTCGGCTCAGGTCATGATCTCGCAGTTTGTGGGTCCGAGCCCCACGTCGGGCTCTGTGCTGACAGCTCGGAGCCTGGAACCTGCTTTGGATTCTGTGTCTCCGCTTCTCTCTGCCCCTCCTCTGCTCACGCTCTGCCTCTCTCTGCTTCTCATTAATAAATAAATGTTAAAAAATTAAAAAAAAAAAAAGATGGCCTGGAGCTAAAACTCCATTGATCACCTGACTTCCATAAGTCCCTACACTGTCTGATGGACCACCGTGACTTCTTGGGTCTTGTGAAACTAGTTTCAGTTTAGAGCCAAAGTCTAGTAGTTTGATTATTTCACGTTCCCCAATGCACCGGTACACTGGTAAAAGACCTTGGGTATACTGGTAAAAGACCTTGGGTAGTGTTAGGGAAGGCTGGGAGAAAGATTGGCTGTATACATTTTTAGGAGTATGTAAAGGTCCTCCCCCAAGGACCATGGCCTCCCTTTCATTCTGAATCTGTAAACTGATTCACAACCAGGAATGAGTTGGGGGGCCATGACCCTTTGTTTTTATGGTTCCAGTTAGATATTTGTTCACTTGAACCAGAACTTTTCTGCTGATAAACCTTAAGAATTTTGTAAGCTGCTTACCAATTACACTTCTAGTAACACCACAATCGACTAACCAATGCCATAGGTCAGACCATTTTGATTGTTGCTTTGACTCTGCCATCCATTTATGGTAACAGGTCCCACCTTGCCTTGGGCGGTTTAGTACTTCCACTTGGCCCTGCCACCCCAGAATCCCAATACTACCTTTGCACTGAGGCTTCCCAGTTTAAAAATGCAACTCCCACTGTAAATTCTGGCCTAATGAGAAGAATGAACAGAGTTCTTCAAGAATTCCAAGGCTGCCCTTACAAATTTATTTCTTACTCTACTGGGAAAAGGTGTGTCTTCTGGACCCTTCCAGGGTGGGTGAGTAGGTCTAAAATGACAAATCCACTTTGGGGCACCCAGGTGGCTCAGTCAGTGAAGCATCCAGCTCTTGATGTCGGCTCAGGTCCTGATCTCGCGGTTCATGAGTTTGAGCCTCATGTCGGGCTCTTCGCTGACAGTGCAGAGCCTGGTGGGGATTCTGTCTCTCTCTCCCTCTCTCTCTGACCCTCCCCTGCTCTCGCTCACTCTGTCTCTCTCTCTCAAAATAAATAAACTCTAAAAATAAAATGACAGACGTGCCTGGGTGGCTCAGTCAGTTAAGTGTCTGATGGTGGCTCAAGTCATGATCTCATGCTCACGAGTTCGAGCCCTGCATCGGGCTCTGTGCTGACAGCTCAAAGCCTGGAGCCTGCTTCAGATTCTGTGTCTCCCTCTCTCTCTGCCCTTCCCCTGCTCAAACTGTCTCTACAATGAATAAATGTCAATAAAAAGTTTTTTAAATAAAATGACAAATCTACTTTAAACTTCCTATTTCCCTAAGCCTTGGAATCTTCCTCTACATTAAACCAAGGCAGCTCCAGTATTTCTAATTTCCTCATTTCAGTCTACCTTTTGGTCCATGTTTCAGCCAACCAACCCAACAGTTAGAGACTTTTCTAACTAACTCCCCAAGCTGCAACATCAAATGCAGAAGCTGATTAGTGAGCAAATACCAGTAAACTTGGCCTGACCCAACTTTATGTTTCTTCCACCACTAGCACACACCCCTGATACCTCTTCCCACACATTTTCCCCAGGTTTCTATCTGCATAGGTTGGAAAACTCAAGTAGTAGTACTTTGGGAGTATAGGAGACCTGCTCACGGGTCAAACTTTGGGCCTCACCTTTAGGGGCCTGCTGAAATTTGAATCTAGCATAGATCTAAAGGCAAAGATGAGTGATGGTGTGGGTCCTAAGGAGACTCAGAATTCTCTTGCGTGGCAACTACCTAAGGGGAGATCATTACTGTTTCCTCAGGCAACTCAGGATTAATCCCCTCGAGTGGGGGTAGAAAGGCTGCTACCACTGAGGGTAGAGAGGCCTCCTCCCCTAGCAAGGAATACTCATTAGAATTTAGGGGCTCGGGGCGCCCGGGCGGCTCAATTGAGCTTCAGACCTTGGCTCCGGTCGCAATCTCACAGTTCACGAGTTTGAGCCCTGCATTACGTTCTCTGCTCTCAGCACAGTCTGCTTTAGATCCTTTCCCCCCTCTCTCTCTGGCCCTCCCCTACTGAAAAAATAAATAAATATTTAAAAAAAAAAAGAATTTAGGAGCTCAATGTTCACAGTTTCGTTGCAGTCTGCCCACACCCCCATTCTCAATTTATAGGCTCTTGTTCTTTCCTAATCAATGCTCTCACTTTAACCACAGACACCAGGTGCGGCTGGGAATTCATTTTGCCTTGTAAGGCAGCCAATTGCAGAAAGAGATTCTGCATTTGATTTTCTACCATCTCAACCCTGAGGCTGCAGGAGGTAATAACCCCCTTCAAGGAACACACAAAAGCTTGCAAGTGATTTGCCACAGCACTTGAACCGTAAATTCAAATCTCTGAGCTCATCCCTTTCTTTCTTCACTTTGTCCAGCAGTGTTACAAGCAACCGGTCAATCTCTTTAGTACTAGAAATAGAGTCATTTGAAACTCGTCAGATTAGAGAGCCAATTCCAGAAGCCCCAGAACAGATTCAGAAAACTCATCCTTAAAATGCTGTTCCTCTAGAACCACTCTCAGTACCAAAATCCTATTGGTCTGCTGGGACTGCCATAATGAAACATTACAGCCTTGGTGGCTTAAATGGCAGACATTGACTTTCTCTTTGTTCTGGAGGCTATAGGTCCAAGATTAGAGTACCAGTATGGTTGAGTTCCGTTTTTTTGTTTTATTTTGTTTTGTTGTGTTTTGTTTTATTTATTTTGAGAGTGTGTGTGTGCAGGTCGGGACACTGCAGAGGGAGAGAGGGAGAGAGAGAGAGAATCCCAATCAGGCTCCGCACCACCAGTAAGGAGCCTGATGCGGGGCTCGAACCCATGAACTGCAAGATCATGACCTTTATAAAAGGTATGTTTATACAAGTGAACATGAATGTCTAGAAGGCTTATACTCAGGTATATGCCACTGGTCTTTGTCCGGGCAAGTGATTAGTTTTAGTGATAGCATATGAATTTCTGTTATTTTGTGTGAATCATTATTGGTGACATAGTTTATCTAAGAATTAACAAATAATTAAGTGCCACCTTTCCCTTATTATCTCAGCCCTTTCTGACTTCAGTTAACACAGGTGGTTAATTCAGCTTGTCAAGCTGGATTTTTCTTTTGTTGATGTGTGAGGCCACTGAACAGTTTCCTGCGCTCAGGTCCCTACGGGGAAAAAAAAAAAGAAGAAAAGCCAAATTAGAATGTGCTTTCCCTCAGAATGTCTCTCATTTAGATACAGACCTCAAAAGATCAGGGAAAAAAGCAGGGGAGTTCCAAGACATTTGATTTAGTAGATCTAATTTAGCGCTATAAAATGCAGCAATAATTAATACTTCCCCTTCCGTGATAAACATACATATTCCTTCTGCAAATTCCTCTGGCAACCCCATACGATCACCTTTCACAGAGCTAACGTTGTTTTGTTGCTGGAAGCAAATGTTTCAGGTGTCCGTCTTGCTTTGCATATGCGGTAGAGGGGGCAGCGAGGGTGGTGGTTACTTTGGGGTAATTCTGTACAGCATGGAGCCCAAGAAAAGGGCAGCGGAGAACAAGGGAGAAAGCCTCACTCATCTGCCTCCTCTCCTTTTCTCCATAGCTGCATATATGCCCCTTGTCCAGAGTTCTTGTATGGCTGGGGTCAGAGATGTGCACACAGTGAGGTTTGAAGGGAAAGTTTAAGGACTGTGCGAGACTATCTCTGAAATATCTGCTCAGTAGCTTAGGATCCGTATTTAAACTAGTTAATACTGGGGCGTCTGGGTGGCTCAGTCAGTTAAGTGTCCAACTTCAGCTCAGGTGGTGATCTCGCGGTAGGTGAGTTTGAGCCCTGCTTCGGGCTCTGTGCTGACAGCTCAGAGCCCGGAGCCTACTTCGGATTCTGAGTTTCCCCCTCTCTCTGCCCTTCCCCTGCTCATGCTCTGTCTTTCTCTCTCAAAATAAATAAATAAATACTAAAAAAAAAAACAAAAAAAAAACTAATAAATACTGCTGCTGGGATTACTCAGATCATCCGTTAGGGCCAAATTTAAAGACGAGTAGGGACTCGTTTGTGCCTCAGTGTCCTCATTTGCGGTTTTGGGGACGTTTGTGTTTGTAGTTAAAAGTTTATTTATTCACCTTGAGACAGACAGAGAAAGGGAGAGTGGGGCAGCAGAGAGAGATTCCCAAGCAGGCTCTGCACTGTCAGCACAGAGCCTGATGCAGGGCCCGAACCCATGAACCTTGAGATCATGACCTGACCCAAACAAAGTTGGATGCTCAGCCGACTGACCCACCCAGATGCCCCTGTGTGTGTGTGTGTGTGTGTGTGTGTCTATGTGTCTGTGTGCCTGTGTGTTTGAGACAGAGAGAGCAAACGAATGCAAGAGCAGGAGAGGGGGAGAGAGAGATGGAGAGACAGAATCCCACGCAGGCTCCATGCTCAGCCCAGAACCCAATGCAGGGCTCGATCCCATGACCGTGAGATCATGATCTGTGACAAAATCAAGAGTGGGATGGTTAACGACTTGAGCCACCCAGGCACCCCTCAGTGTCCTCATTTGTAAAATGAGAATAAATGAGTCATTGTGGGAATGAAATGGGATAATTCATATAAAATACGTGTAATGGTTTACAGCATATAATGCTCACCTAATAGTAGCTACTGTTGATATAATTAAGTGGCTCTTGGACATCGTGTGGGTGACGTGAATAAAGGAGGGGTCATAGAAAAGGGAAGGGGATGAGGTAATGCCTGGACATATGGCAAAAATGAGAAGAATAGCTTCATTCGCTATCTGAGAAGCTGACTTGAAATTTACATTTTCAACCGACATTTCTTCCTGGTCCCAGGAAAGACCACTGCAGTCCAGGCCACAGAGAGCTACTTACAGCTCAATACTGGCCTCCTATGGCAGCGGAAGCCAGAATTAAAATCCCAAGAACAGGACAAACAATTCTCTTCATTAACATGGCTTCCCGGGGGGTGGGGGTGGGTTGTATTATAATTAGTATAATAAATATTATTGTGGTAAAGGAACTGACATGAGCCGAATGATAAAAGCTGAGTAGCGTTCATCAACTGAATGAGAGATGCTGGGGGTGGGAATGATTGGAGGGGTGCTCAGGACAACAGAGCTGTGTGAACGAAAGCAGAGAGGCATGAAAGAACATTAGGCCTTAAAAAAGCAGTAAGTCCCTTTGTGATGCTTGAACATAGAGTTCAAGCTCTCTCCCTGTCAAACACACACACACACACACACACATGGGCATCTGGGTGGGTCAGTCGGCTGAGCATCCAACTTTGTTTGGGTCAGGTCATGATCTCAAGGTTCATGGGTTCGGGCCCTGCATCAGGCTCTGTGCTGACAGTGCAGAGCCTGTTTGGGATGCTCTCTCTTTCTGCCACCCCCCACTCTCTCTCTGCCTCTCTCAAGGTGAATAAAGAGACAGCAAAGAGAGAAAAAGCCAGAGAGGCTGGGAAGGACCAAGTCCCTTATGGTCTTGACTATAGACAGTCTGGACTTTCTTTCCCTAATTAATAAGAAATTACAGTTGAAGACTCAAGAGAGAGAGACTTAGAAGAGTACATGAAGGAGGACTGGTGAGGGCTGAAACTATAAAGTATCAGTGAGGATTGTAAGGAGGATACAGGTACAAGAGAAGTTTAAGATTCTATACTTGGAAGTACTCAAAATAAAAAAAAGTGGGACGCCTGGGCGGCTCAGTTCGTTAAGTGTCTGACTCTTGATCTAGGCTCAGGTCACTATCTCACGGTTCATGAGTTTGAGCCCCATGTCGGACTCCAAGCTGACAGCACGGGAGCCTGCTTGGGATTCTCTCTCTCTCCCTCTCCCTGCCCCACCCCCTCAAAATAAATAAATAAACGTTAAATAGGTAAATAAATTAAAAAATTAAAAAAGGAGGTACACATGATCTTCCAATTCAAGGTTTTATTTATATGCAATGTATTACAAAATTATTTAAAATATGAAGTCAGACTTGGTTACACATTTAGCTATTTGTTTCATTGATAATAATAGATTACATGACATGAGGAATTTCCCAGAAAGTGGGGTGAGAGAATTCTTTAATCTATAGCCCTGGAGCCAGGCAGAAACCCTAAGTCTTTGAAACTTTTATTTCTACCTTAGAGGTCAGCATTGGCCTAAGAAGGTCCTAGATAACCTGGTATAATATGGGGCTGGTGCAGAATGAAGTTGTCTAACTTCTAAGTAAACTCTGTAACTGAGTCAGTTCCAGGCAGTCCTGACAGGAGTTCTAATAATGTGGAAAAAGAGATCTAGGGACCAGTGATTGGCTGGAGAGAGTGCCATAGAATCCTATAACATCTGGAAGAAACAGAATCCACTGGTATAGGTTACAACTGCTCACGGTCTCTACTTTCAAAGGCACATTGCACTGCCCTGACAGGGAGGTTGTGTGTGTGTGTGTGTGTGTGTGTGTGTGTGACACCAAAGCTGTCAGTTGCTGGACCTCTTTGTCTCCCTGGGTATCACAACTCCATCCTGGCATAAACTTCTCCTAGCCAGTTAAAGGTTTCTTACAAATTAAAGAGTTAAAGAAGCCATGCAGATATTTTGGGAAGCAACCCAGTACAAAAGCATCAATGATAAAAGTCAAGCCAACTTCCTATATATCAAAGCACCAAAAGGTCAAGGATGTAAAAAGTGACCTTTACATTTTATAACACTACACAGTGTTTAGTTGTTGGTTTGAAGAAAAAATTATCAGAGGACATGGAAATCTTCAAACAATGGTTAAAGTGGATAGAAGTTTCTTTTAAAAAAGTGTTTATTCAGAGTTTAGTGCACACTCAAATATTTGTTAATCTCAAATCTATGTTATTTCTATGTTATGATACGTTTTGCTTCCTATAACTGTAAAGATAGGATACACATAGGAGTACAGGTGATCTAGTCTATATTCCTAGCCCTACTCAATATGTAGGTGTAGTTATATCTTAAATATAAACCTATGCTCAAGTAAAATGTAAAAGGTGATTACTTATAGTATTTTTTAAAGTAGAAGGCATATGCCTAGAGCCTGAATAATTCCGAACCAATCTACTGGAGTATATACTTCACTTAGAGATGCTTGCGTTTCAAGCTGGTAAATAACGCAAGCAGTTAAAAAACTGGCTTTGGTTCAAGAAGGAAGCCTAATGAAAGTGGAGATAAAAACCAATAATAATTTTCTAAAAAGAAAAAAAAAAAACTTCAGCATTTGTCAAGGAGAAATCTGACACCCCAAATCACCATTCACAACTTGTTACTAATTATAACTTGAGATAAACCCTCAGTTCCTTCTAGGTTATAGATCTGTCTTGCCACGGACAGCCTCATACCGATAGACTGAAGGAAACGGGCAATTCCTGAAGGTCACTGGATCGAACCTCCCGGTTACATTTGGTTTCCTGCTCTGCAACAGTGAGACAAGAATCCATGCAGGGGAAAATTGATTCTTTCGCTCGAGCCATTCAAAAGACAATTCAAGGGCACCTCAAACCAAGTGGCCATGCTGTCAACGTGCGTTCCGCTCTCCCAGTTAAGACACAAAGGTCTCCATCTCTCTAAGGGAACTGCTTTTTCGGCACGACACACTCTCCCGCTTGCCTTGGAGCCAAGTAATCGGAACCCTAAACACACGGCGGAGCTTCTGCTGGAACCGGTTACCGACAAAACAATACAAAAAGGGATTAATGCAGCTGTTGGTGAATCCCAGGAGGATGGCAAAAGGAAGTGCCAGGTCAATGACTGCTATAACTTCACAGCTATTAATGACACCCATCCAGGCCAGAGCGTCCAGGAAGGTCAGGACGTGGAAGGGAAGCCAACAAATGATGAACGCCAGAACGACGGCAGCCGCCATCTTTAGGACTTGGTCACGAGTTATTCTGTTCTTCCCGTAGCTATTGGTCTTCAGCAAGTGCTTTCGGATGCCGAAATAGCACGTCGCTATGAATATTAAAGGGATAATAAAGCCAAGGATATTTTTCATTAAGGCAATGCCAGCTGACCATTGCGCGTATTTCTCAGGTGGGAAAGCCATAATGCAAGCATTCACTCCCAAATACTCAATGGTTCGGACGTCTCGGAAATAAAATGTCGGCATTGAGGACAGACAGGCCATACACCACACCAGGGGGACTATATAGGACGCTTGCCAGGGGTTCCTTCTCTGAGACAGAAAGGGGTAGATAACAGATTGGTACCTATCGACACTCATGCAGGTGATGAAAAAAATGCTCGCAAACATGTTCAGGGTCAGGAAGGAACCGAAAACTTTGCACATCACGGGACCAAAGAGCCAGTCGTATCTATAAGAATAGTAGGTTGCCCAGAGAGGCAGAGTAGCCAAAAGCAGCAAGTCAGCCACCGCCAGGTTGAAGATGTAAATGCTGGACACCTTTTTAGGGCCCTTCTGACAACAAAACAGCGTAACCACAATAGTATTGACAAGAAATCCGACCACAAAAATGATATAGTAGAGAACAGGGATTGCGTCTAAATGCTTATCTGCTGGTTTAGGGGAGCAGTTAAAGGTAGACTGGTTGCCGACGATGCTCACGAGTCCGAAGTGAAGACTGTTGGTAATGTTTTTGCTGACGGCGGCAAGGGTGAAGTTGCCCTTCATACTGAAAGGTTGGCAGCTCCTAATTCTTATGCCTTCTGCGAAGATAAGAAAAAAAAAAAAAAAAAGGAACTCTCAGAACACATACCGAGTTCAGGACATCATTAAGTCATTAGCAGTCTGTAAGTTTCTTGAAAGCAAAAAAGAAGTGGGAACCAAGAACGGATTTCGCTTCTTGAAGAAGAAAGGAGAATTTCCTCGACAGGACCAAACCGTTAAGACATTTCAGCATCAGGGACCGAAAATTCTGAACAGAACCCTATTTTGCCCATCCTTTCCATCATACTTTTAAGAGGCAGAAAGAAAAGCAACAGTTCAAGAGGCTAGCCAGGGAAGAAATATGGGAAACAAAGAAGGAGGACCCAAGAAATAAGAAAAGTTAATATTTCAAAAACATTTGAGCACATATCTCAGCCTGTGATACTTTCTAGAAACCACTCTGCTGCCCGCTATTGCATAGAGAAGTGCCTGATTCAAGTAACTAATTATGTACAAATCATTACAGCTATGGAAAATGTAAGTAACATAAGCTATGGAAAAAATAAGTAAGTGTACAAAAAACTGAAAACAAGAATATGCGAAAGGAACATACTGAGCTGGGGGGTTATGGTTGGTTTTTCCTAAGGAAAAATAACTCCTTTGCTTCCGCTTTTCCTTTGTTTTCACAATAATCATATCATTAAGAGGAAATTATAGAACATGCACCTATTTCTAACAGCCCCCGTTCGCATTTTAATAGACACTATTAGTTTCTGATACAGACATTTAATCCATTTAAAAGGAGATCTATTTTCTTCTTCCATCAGGAAAAGAACAAGGAAAAAAAAAAAAAATAGCCCAACCTGATTTAGGGTCAAGTCGAAACAGTTTTGATTGCTTAATGACATAGGAATTGAACATCAATGATGAATCATGAGATACTTGTATCATTTTTCCTGTGCTAGTATTTCAGTTTTAACACAGCAAAATAATGACAGTGCTACATGGCTCTCAAATGTTATAATCAACGCTCAGGTTTCTGTGGTACCGGGTTGTTGGCATTTTTTTTTTTTTTTAGGAGGAACATTACTTTAAAACAAAAGAAAATTAGCTGCAGATAAACACAGTAAGGGAAAGACAATTGCTTTTGATCGTTTCAAAAACACATCTAAACTACTCAAAGGCAAACATAATCACACAGAATCTCCTAGTAAACAGCAAAGTTATCATTTTTGTCTAAAGCTCATTCTCTCAGCATCTGGACCTAACAAAGTAACGTGAAAGAGTCTAAAGAAACCCACTTGAAGACTTACTGGTTGTTGGAGTTTAAAACTTAGTTATCAGAAGTCAGCGTGCCTAGTTCCTAAGTGCACCCCTGTAAGAGAAACAGTAGTTTAATAACTTAAAGAGTTTTGCAAAATACAGTGTTAAAATACAGGAAAGTTCATCTGCAAAACACATTTTCATTTAATGTATAGTCTACTTTCCAAGTACAGTGTATAGAAACTGTGCAGACCTACCTTAAAAACTCAGGCTGAAGAATGCTTTGAATTCTCTGCTTATTCGTTCCCTTAGACTCGGGGACGTAATAGCACCAGATCTCTGGTTTCCTTCTTATATGTTCGGTCTGTCCACTGGGAGCCTTCAACCTACATAATTCTAGGGCTGACTTATGAACATTGGCCAGCTTTCCAGAGAGGTTTTTTTTTTTTTTTTTTGGCTGCAAAACATTAATCTGAAATTCTCACTGTCTCCAATCATAACAGCTCATTCAAATAAATCTCAAATAAAAAAAAAATGAAGTTTCCACAAATGTGTTAGAGAATTTTGAAATCAGTGGCTCACTTTAAAAGAAGAATACAATGATTTGCAGAATCTTCTCTCTTTTTTTCCCTGATACTGGCGTTCCAGGACAAGTTAGGGAGTGGAGAGGAGCACATGGGTCTTTGTCCACCAGCATCTTTTACAACTCGCGCTGCTTTTCGAGATTTTTACCTCTGTTCAGTGAAGAACCGCAACACCTTTGCTCGAAGCCTGAACTTTCGAACAGTTCTCCCTTGCTCTAAGCAATTTCTGTCGGCTGTTTGCTGGAGAGGTGGTGAAAGCACAGATATCATGTTCAGGTCTTCCAGAAGAGGTATTAGCCAACATCGCCTCCCTTCATAGGTCCCCGTCATACTTGCAGTTTGAAACACAAAGAACAGAAGGTGAAGAAGGATCAGGTGGCTACTACAGCTTCGATCACTTGTTTTTCTTTTTGTTGGGAGCAGGGGGTGACCAACCTTACAATCTGTCCTAGAGCAGCAAGAGTGACAAGAGAGAGAAAGATAAGAACAGGTGATGGTAGTGACAGTACTGACACTAAACTCTAAGCGCCAAACTCTGCTGAGTGCCCAAGAACTTAATAGAGAAGCGATGGAATGTTCTGGTATATACATGGCCTCTAGGAGACAGCTACCTAGCCCCACAAGCTCAGCTAGGCCACATACTTTGGTTCTTGACCTTGGCCAAGTTACTTTCCTTCTTCCTGCCTCAGTTTTCGCGTCTGAGAAATGGGGATGATCTTAATTACCTACATCACAAAATTAAATGAGCTAATATTTTTAAAGTGCTTAACACCACGTTTTGCATATGGTAGATGCAATTATAAATATTACCGGCACCTCCAGTTGACACATCAGGAAGCTGGGGCTCACGGAGTTTAAATAACTTTTCTGGGGTCACATGGCTCTTCCATCTGAATTTTAGCCGAGGCCGTCTCATGACAGAGTCCATGCTCTCAACCTCCACTTCCCAGGAGGGAACACGAGCTGGCCCTTGAATCTCATTCTTTGTCCTGGCAACAAGAAAACGTGACATTTACAAAAAGTCGCTGCTGACCATTCGTAAGCTGTTACGCAAACACTAAAGAAGGGGCAAGGGGCTTGGAGGATCGTTACGTGGGAGAAAATATTTTTCTCAGTTTTATTCCCCATGTTACAGTCAATCCTGCAGCAAGCAAACAGGGCCAGAAAGACGTCACCATTGCCTGAAAAACATAGCAGGCTTCAAAGGTGCGCACACCACGGTTTTGGTGATTCTTTTGGTTAGGCTGAGTTTGACCACTGAGAAAACACACATACACACCCCTGTTTTCTACTGCGAAATATTCGTTTCCTCTGCTCTGGACAGATTCAGGCGGAGGCTCCCTGCAAATGAAGGAGAAGCGATGTCTGGGGAACAATGGAGCAGGCGCAAATAGTTATCGGCAGGAGAGATGAAAACGGGAGCTGGTTAGACTCTGTTTAAGCCTAGCTTCTCCGGCCATTTCAAATGTTTGTTTTTGCCACATACGGGGGAATTTTCCAGGCCAGAGCCTCCTGAGTGGTCACGATGGGTCAGATTCCCACCCTGCTCTATTTCCAGCCCCCTCTCGTGCCGGGTGCAAAGCAACAGCCGGGAGATAAGCTATAAACTTTTGAGAACAGACTGCAGGCTCGCCTCTGGGAGACCTTAGCCTTGAACACCCCCGAGGAGCAGGGGACCTTGTCTAGAGCTTTTGTCCTTCGTTACAGTAAGTTCTGACGTAAATAAGGTTTAAAGAGGCACACATTTCCCAGAAGATTAAAAGAACGCTTACTCTGTCTCTTCATAATTTTAGAAGCAAAAATTTTCACAACTCAAAGAAAAATTCTGTAACTGCAGGAAATCAAGGAAAAAAGGTTTGGTTTTGTTTTAAAGGACTAACAATCGGGGTGCCTGGCTGGCTCGGTCGGTGAAGCGTCTGACTTCGGCTCAGGTCATGATCTCACTGTTCGTGGGTTCGAGCCCCGCGTTGAGCTCTGTGCTGACGGCTTGGAGCCCGAAGCCTGCTTTGGATTCTGTGTCTCCCCCTCTCTCTGCCCTTCCCCAGCTAGCGCTCTGTCTCTCTCTCCAAAATGAATGAACATTCAAAAACATTTTTTAAAGGAATAACAATAATATTAACACCACTTGAAGCAAGAAATACAGCCTATTTAGCAAGGAACTCCAAGTTAAGCCAACAACGTAAATATACTTGGGAGTCAAATACATGTCAGCCATAGGAAGCGGGACACTAAAAAATTCACTCTCCGGGGGAAAGGGGGTCATTTTTCTGTTGGAAGATTGACTTTAAAAGCCCAGGGTCATTTGAATAAATTACGCAGCTCTTCAGGGCAAGTGCAGCTTGGCTAGCAGAATTAAACAATGGTAAATCACTTTAATTTTTTTCTAGTGAATACCTATTATTTATCATGAGATTACTTAACAGTAACTTAAACAAACACATTGAAAAAAGACACAAAATAAAAAAAATGCTCTGGGGAGGATTTTCGCCTCCGCTGGACGGATCCAGGGTTCAGAAAAAAAAAATCTTATTTGTCCCTCTCGGCCCCACTCACACAGACAGATGAGGCATGCCCTGGTTATAAAGGTGCGGATTAGGGGCACAGATCATGACATAATTAAATGTATATGGGCATCTTTTTTAGTTTAAGTTTTTCGGGGTCAATTTCATTTTCCCACACTCCCCACCACCTGAGTCCTTATCCAGACCAATAGTATTTTCACTTCTCCCAAGTTCAGTAAACACGCGCGCGCGCGCGCGCACACACACACACACACGCATGCACACACCCAATCTTTTTCAATTCACTTACCCATAGGCAAGCCTTAATTTAATTGCCACCGTATTTTTCCAAACCTGGGTAACCCTGAAAGGAGGATAATTAAGAAGATTATTCATTATTGATACATCTTTTCAGATTCTTTTTGTGCGTCTCTATAGTTTCCAATATAGTGAGAACAAGAGCATGTGGATGAAAGCAAGGGAAAACGAGCTAACAATCAGATTCTTGATTTTGCAGAAACCAGCCTGAGAATTCAGTAAAATGGCCAACATGAGCGATTATTTGCCTCAAATTAACTGTTTGCTGAGGCATCCAATACAGAGTAACTGAGAGGGATATGAAATCAGTTAACAAGGTGGAATCCATGTGGTGAAATGAGTAGATGTCTGACTCAGTACATTCCTGAGACCTGTTGTTTCCAGCTGAATCTGGTCCCAAGAATATAAGGAGAAGGAAGAGTTCAAGTTCCCTTTGCCCTAAAGGCATCTGTAGGCCTGAACATAACGTTCAGACTAGGAACTCACAAGAGGCGCCCGAGTTCCACCAAGGAGCATCCCAGTGCTCTGTGACCCAACTGGTGGAAACATAAAACATTAAGAAACTGTCTTTATTTTTGGCTTGCACTCATTTAACTGATCTGACATTTCCCCCTACTTATCTGACTCAACCGATTAGGTAGCGTATTCTAAAACACCACTCCAAAATACGCCACTGTGGCATAGGATTCTTTTGAGCTAGAGACAATTGAGAAGTAGATATAAGAAAAACTCGCTGCCTTCCCACTGTGAGCCTGAAAGCAGGATGTAAGTTGGTAAATGTATCTCTCTTTCCTTTACCAGGAAGGACAGAACTCTTAATGAACAGGAGACAGTTCTAAACTCTTATCAGCCCAGGGATGGGCATGAAGAGGAATCTAAATAACAAACCTTACTAAATAATTCCTGTCTTCTATTAGTTTTCTCCATATATTTACTTTCTTACAGTTTGCCCCTCTAAAAGCCTGAACCTCTTTTCTTTTGACACTTCTCTATAACTTTACTATTCTTTTATTAAGATGTTAGATAAGGCCACGTTCTGATCACCGCTTTGAGTTACTCATCACTGAGTTTTCCCGTGTGTATGCAGAATATACATGTTAACAAACCCTGGCTCCATTTAAAATGGCTTTTGTCAGTTAATTTCACATGGCCAGCCACTGAAACCTAAGAAGGTCGAGGAATTTTCTCCTCTCTTACAATTAGCTGGACTGAATGACCCAAAATAGGCAATTAATTAAATACACCAAACCAACCAGTTTTCTTCGAAATATTTAAACGCCACTGTTAGGTGATGAGGATGTTTGGGGAGAAATGTTGTCAGACTGAATCTCTCATTAGGCAGTGGGCCAATGAATCATTAAGTTTAGAGTTTGGTCCTTAGGATTGAGGGCCCAAAGCTGAACTTTCTCATATAGCCCAGGCGTTCAGCAGTGGACTCCTGCCAACAAGGTTCTCACAAATCTGATATACCACCGTGATTGATATTATTTTACAACAAGGATCTACCACTTTTCAATGACCATAACATCTATCTGGGTTCCTTGTTTACAGCATCCACTCTATCTCCTTCCCAATATTAGTAAAGAGGAAATCTGGCTTGGTGACTATGCCATCGGACCAGGAACACTGGTAACTGGAGCATATTTTACTTCAGCTCTGGGAAATTCTATAGCAGAGATAACCATTCCAGAAGCCAAATTGATGAATCCCCCAAACTGTTCTCTCCCCTAGTTTTGCCTCCCTGAATCCGAATTTCCAGTTGCAACCCAATTACATTGATCCTGTATTTTTTTATTTATTTATTTATTTATTTATTTCAAATAGTTTATTGTCAAATTAGTTTCCACATAACACCCAGTGCTCATCCCCACAAGTCACATCCCTGCTCCAGGAAGCCTAAAAGTTTTTGTCTGATTAATTCAAACAAGACTCTCAAACTCTCAGAGTTGGAGAATGGGGTTGCGGAAAAGCAACGCCTCATTATCTGTGCCTACAAAAAAGGGGGAGGGAAAGGGGCAAAATAACATCGCCTTAAAACGAGCCATAAGTTCAGAGAAAACAATAAAAACGAACGGTTATTTGGCTCTGATTGAGGGATTCGTCTGTTCAACCTCTTCCCGAGGCCCCTAAAAAGACAGAAAAATAACATGTTATAAAGCCTTGAATATAGTTTGCTTCGGAGGTATAAAACAATCTAAGATTAGAAGACAGAGCAAAATGACAGGAAGTTTGGGGGTGGGGTTCGTGGAGGATCACGGGGTCTTTACTTCAAGGAAATGAAAAACAGGACACTTATCCCTGAGAATTCTGAGACTGGTTGAGATTTTAGGTATTTATACTACGAATATTTGGATTCGTGGTGTTCAGTATAGATTTGTAAAACCTGCAACCAAAAGGAGAGTTTTCACCGTAGATAATTTACAATGTGTCCTCAAATAAAATAGTTCATGTTCAGATATCTAGAAGTTGATACAATTCCATACGGTTATGTTGTACATTGTTTCACTATTAACACTCCTGTTTCATATTGGTCCAATTTTATATTGGTCACATAATTGAAATTATTAATCATTTTTTTAAATTGAGACATAGTTCACATATCATAAAATCTCCCCATTTAAAATGTACAATTCAGGGGCTCCTGTGTGGCTCGCTCGGCTAAGCGTCTGACTTCGGCTCAGGTCATGATCTCACGGTTTGTGGGTTTGAGCCCTGTGTCGGGTTCTGTGCTGACAGCTTGGAGCCCAGAGCCTGCTTCGGATTCTGTGTCTCCGTCTCTCTCTGACCCTCCGCTGCTCACGCTGTCTCTCTCTCTCTCTGTCTCAAAAATAAATAAAACTTTTAAAAATAAATACATAAACATTAAAAATATTAATAAATAAAATAAAATGTACACTATATAAGTCCAGAACATTTTCCTTGCCTCTAAAACAAACCTAATACCTATCAGTGATCACTCTCCTTTCCCCGTTCTTCCAGCCTCTATTCTCCTTTTATTTTAAGCTTAAAAGATGAACCGCAGCCTAGAAATTCCAAAAAAGACATTGTCTAGGAGATAACAAATCAAAACATAAATGAATGAACTTTAAGAACAACAGTGCATACTATTTTCATTGTGCTTTAGTTATTTTCAATGGCATGAATCTGGGGCCCCACAGACTGCAGTAAACTAAACACTCCTTCAGTGAACACTGAGTACTGTTAGTGTAAGTCTACTTCCCCCTAACTGTATACACTCTTGTTGAGTTATTTGTACTGAACTCGCAGTCAGGCTTCTTTGGCGTTAATGCAAAAAATAAATGTCATGTAAATAGCCTCTAGGGCTGATTCTATCTAAAGGTCCCCAATCTCTTTGTGAAGAGAAGCCACTTTTCATTTCCCCAGACATGAAGTCCCCAAGGGTTGTAAGGGAGGTGCTGACATCAAAGACTGTGAATACAGTAAGGAGGGGGTACCAGGCACTATGCTGGGTACGCGGCAAACGTTTCATATAAACTCAACAATCCTGAGAGGCAGTCGTCATCCTCATTTTAGAAGTAAGGAGAAATTAGGAGACTGAAGCACAAAGAGGTTAAATAACTTGCCCAAGATCAAACACCTAGGCTCAAACCCCAGCCATTATTTTCACTGCATCATTCTAGTAAACATGAGGCACAAGATGAATTAATTTCCCCCCTTTGAGAGGGACATCTAAGCATTCTGGGAATTTCTGGGTTAAAGTCAATCAGAAAAATACTTTTTAAAACTTTGCAGGATAAGGGCGCCTGGGTGGCTCAGTCGGTTAAGGGTCCGACCCTTGATTTCGGCTCAGGTCATGATCTCACAGCTCATGAAATCAAGCCCCGCGTGGGGGGTCTATGCTGTGAAGTGTGGAGCCTGCTTGGGACTCTCTCCCCCTCTTTCTGCCCCTTCCCGGCTTGTGCACACATGCACGTGAGTGAGCGTGCTTTTTCAAAATAAATAAATAAACTTTTTAAAAAATAGCAAAGTAACTCAAGAAATGAAAATAGTTGATAAATATAAGATACTCAGAGCAAGTCTCACAGGTAAAATGTTGTAAAGAGAAAAATTGTCTTTTTTTTTTTTTTTAATAGTTTATTGTCAAGTTGGTTTCCATATAACACCCAGTGCTCATCCCCACAAGTGCCCTTCTCCATGCCCATCTCCCCCCTTCGGCTCCCCCCACACCCATCAGTCCTCAGTTTGTTCTCAGCATTCAAGAGTCTCTCATGGTTTGCCTCCCTCCCTCTCCCCCACTATTTTTCCCCCCTTCTTCTCCCCCACGGTCCTCCGTTAAGTTCCTCCTAATCCACCTATATGTGCAAACATATGGTATTTGTCCTTCTCTGCCTGACTTATTTCACTCAGCATAACAGCCTCGAGTTCCATCCACATTGCTACACGTGGCCAGATTTCATTCTTCCTCATTGCCATCTAGGACTCCATTGTATAGATAAACCACATCTTCTTGATCCATTCGTCCGTTGATGGCTTAGGCTCTTTCCATGTTTTGGCTGTTGTTGAGAGTGTTGCTATGAACATTGGGGTCCATGTGCCCCTATGCATCAGCACTCCTGTATCCCTTGGGCAATAGCACTGCTAGAAGAATTGTCTTTACTGACTCTCTTAACTCAAAAGTAAATGCCTGTAGCTAAGGTGGAGGCAACAAGGTGGAAAGAACTCAGACTACAACAGTTTAGATCTTTGTTTATATAATATATAACAATTAACTGTCAAAATCTTGTTGGAGTCCTGGGAAAGCGTTTTAAAGAAATCTAGAACTCGGGGTGCCTGGGGGGCTCAGGCGGTTAAACGTCTGACTTCGGTTCAGGTCATGATCTCGCAGTTTGTGGGTTCGAGCCCCACGTCGGGCTCTGTGCTGACAGCTCGGAGCCTGGAGCCTGCTTCGGATTCTGCATCTCCCTCTCTCTCTCTGCCCCTACTCGGCTCACACTCTGTCTCTTAAATATAAATAAACTTAAAAAAGTTTTAATAGAAAGAAATCTAGAACTGTATACATATATAAAATAATAATGGATACATAACCAGTCCTGTACTTTCAAAATGAATTTAATTTTCCTATCAGATTGTAAATTTCCGTTTGTCCCCTTGAAAGTTTGCCAAATAGTCTTGAGAAGCCCCGGACATTCCTTTGTAAGACTGAGGATGAATAATAGACTAAAAGAAATGTGAGCTCTATCAAGTGTCCGGCTAGCTAACCTCACCTATAATTCCTTCCCGCTGTGCGAGCCGGCAAACTCTAGGCAACCTGGGAAGGTAGAAGAGACAGGTGAAGTAGATCCACATTCATTGCTTCAGTTGTTTAAAAAAAAGTAAATCTTGGAGAAAAATTAATTGATTGGGGTCAAGAGGTTAATGATGGCAGTTTTGTGCTTGCTTGGAGGTTCAAGCATGGAAGCTAGAGAGGAGAACGGTCCTCCTGTATCTGGGGAAGAAGTACATGGTAAATGAAAGAATGAATGGAAGGATTATCCCCTTTACCAGCCATTTGGGCCAAATATGGTGAGTACTAGCCAAGTCTAATTTATTTCAAAGAATACGCTTTTTTAAAGATTTCTATTTTACGTATTTTTAGAGAGTGCGTGTGGGCGAGCTGGGAAGGGACGGGGTTGGGGGGGGCCAGAGAATCCCAAGAAGGGTCCATGCTATCAGCACAGAGCCTGACAAGGCAGAGTTGGGTGGGGGCTTGATCTCAGGATCATGACTTGAACTCAAGTCAAGAGTCTGATGATGCTCAACCGATTGAGCCACTCAGGTACCTCTAAAGGGTAAACTTTTTATAACAACTTTTTTTTTTTTTTTTTTTTTTGACTTTGTGAATATGAGCAAGCCTTAGGGGGAGTTCTTAGGATAAGGAGATGAATGAGGAGGTGAGAAAAGTGAGGTTCACTCACTGGAATATTTTCTACCAGGACAGGGAAGTGAAAAGAGAAGCGTTCAAAATCCGCTGTAGACCAGTGGCTGTTGGAAAACTCCTACTGGTAATATATTACCTGTTTGTCAGAGTTCTCTCTGTCTCTCTCTCTCCAACACATCTGTTGCATCCCTTTCCTTCTCACTGCCCTTCCTCTCCCCTCTTCCGTCTCTCTCTCAGCAATTCGTCTTTGCTTTTTTGTCCTTGTTACTGTTTTTGTAACTTGGCGTTGGACAGACTGAGATGAAAAATCTATTTTTCCACATGTTACATAGTCAAAGCAATAGGCATGCCATGGTCATCACTGGTCTCAAGGACCAGACAGTTCAGATGATTAGATAAACAACATAGGGCTCACGTGGACAGATCAAAGTAATAATGTGACTGATTGTCACAGAGACCGACCTAGAAGGAACAATACAGTTGTGGTACAGGTTTATAGGGACTTAGCTTATACTACCACGCCAAATGATCTTAAGCATACAACCACTGATGGCTCTGTGTTCACAGATTAAAATTAAAGAAGGTTTTGAAACATGCCACCCTAAATACACTTTTAAAGATCTTGAATACATCAGTCTGATTTCGCCCATATATAGTCATATAGTATAGTAATTCAAAATGAAAGCTGGGGTGAGGGGGCGCCTGGGTGGCTCAGTCAGTTACGCATCTGGCTTTGGCTCAGGTCATGATCTCACGGTTCGTGGGTTCGAGCCCCGCATCAGGCTATGTGCTGACAGCTAGCTCAGAGCCTGGAGACTATTTCAGATTCTGTATCTCTCTCTCTCTCTAACCCTCCTCTGCTCACGGTCTCTCTCTCTCTCTCTCTCTCAGAAATAAATAAAACATTTTAAAAAACGCAAGCTGGGGCACCTGGGTGGCTCAGTCTGTTGCACGTCCAACTCTTGACTTCTGCTCAGGTCATGAGCTCACAGTTCATGGGTTGGAGCCCCGCATTCTGGCTCTGCACTGACAGTGTGGAGCCTGCTTGGGATTCTCTCCCTTTCTCTCCACCCTTGCCCCCCTCCCCGCTTTCTCTCTCTCTCAAAATAAATGAACACTTTAAAAAAATTTTTTTTGATGCAAGCCCTAGAATTAGAAGCACCTAAGTTTGGTCCCTATTCAAATGGTAGACCTTGGATAAGTTACTTCACATGTGTTTGTTCTTCCAGTGTCTTCGTCTGGGTTATTGCTGGATTAAAAGAGACAATGCATATAAAGCATTTAGTATGGTACCTGGAATATAGCATATACAATGAATAGTTTCCATTTGGATTAAACCACTGTTATTAACTTGTCAGAAGTAGGTAAGCCACATAAATCTAGATTATTCTGTTGTTGCTTTAGACCAAAACAAGATAGATGTGGCTTCACATAAGATACATGGCAGCATGAATAAAATATTTTATGGAGATGAAGTGACTCATGTTCACATTTCTCCAATGGAAAATGGGAAGAATAGCAGTACCTTCTCACAGATAGTTATGAGGATTGCAAGAAATAGTTTATATATGGAGTACACAGAGCAGGTACTATGTAAGTAGTAGCATTTATACACATTGTTGCTATTATTACTGTTGTTGTTATTATTGTTGTGATGCTTAAGTCAATAGTGATAAGTATTGTTAACTGAACATAATCATATTATGTTTATCAATAAACATTATCAATAATTAAACAGTTTTAATCCCACTATTTGACTTCTATTTTTTTTTTTTTACATTTATTTTTGAGAGAGAGAGAGTGAGCAAGCAGGGGAGGAGCAGACACAGAATCTGAGGCAGGCTCCAGACTCCCAGCTGTCAGCACAGAGCCTGATGCGGGGCTCAAACCCACACAGGTGAGATTATGACCACTTAACCAACTGAGCCATCCAGGCACCCCTTTGACTTTAGACAAAGTAAAGAACTAAAGCGTGGCTTAGCAATGACTAAAGATTTTAGAATGAAAGACACAGCTTATGTAGACAATACATAAATGTCAAAGAATATCATTACTCTGTTCCAAAGTCCCCAGTGTCAGGGCGCCTGAGTGGCTCAGTCTGTTAAATGTCCAACTCCGGACAAGTCATGATCTCGCACTTTGGGTTCGAGCCCCATGTCGGGCTCTGTGCTGACAGCTCAGAGCCTGGAGACTGCTTCGGATTCTGTGTCTCCCTCTTTCTCTGCCCCTCACCTCTTTGTACTTTGTCTCTCTGTCTCTCAAAAATAAAAAAAGCATTAAAAAAACTTTTTTAAACTCCCCAATGCCTTCTCCTCCCTGAACAAGGCTCACAAGGTCTTGCATGATATAAACTGCATCCCTCCCCTGACCCACATACACACCACCATCACTACTTCTAAAACCCCAGTTCCTACCTCCTTCTTCTAGTTTACTTCTTCACTTGCTTCCTTGGTATGCCTCGGACTCCCCAAGCACACTCGGCCCTCAAGGCTTTCACAAACAGTACCCCCGACTAAGGAATTCTTCTGCCTCAGATAGTCACGTGACTTACTCTCTCACTTCTTTACTAAGATGACTTTCTCCTCATACGAAAAGGTAATCTCCGTGAACAGACCTTTGCCTCTTTGGTTCATTGATGTCTCTTTAGGCCTGAGAGCCAAATATGACACAAAATAGGAGCTCAATAAACATTTGTTGAATGAATGCCACTTAAACAAAGTTGTCCTTTCTCTGGAAGTGTTTTATGTTAGTTTGAAACAGAGGACCAGATGGAGAATCCTCATATCCTTTACACCTAGATTTCCGACAGCGCTCGATTCAAAAATGTAACCCGAATGTGGATTTTATGAAACTGGTATGGATGTAAAGATGTCTTTCCTTTTTGTTAGCATTGTTATTTCTAGGTTCAAAACAATACCACCTGTTATGACAAACATTTGTCATCATTGGGATTTGATATGTTAACATTTCAAAATCTATTTAAAGTCATGTAATTGAAATGCAGTCTGAAGCTGTAGGGCACAGAGCTTTATTCGTGCTGTTCAAATTTTCTATAATTTCCTACCAAGTACAATATTCAAACTGGGTTTTTACTATTTAACTGCTAATAAAAGGAATGAAACCTAATACTATGAACTGTTTAGCAAAATTCCTAATTGTTCTTACTGACTAAGGAAAATTGCTATTTATGCCCCAGGGCAAAATTCAACCAAACCATTTCTTAACTACAATATATATGTCATCTGATCATGAATATAAAACCAAGTTCTTCCAATCAACTCACTTATTCACTTATTTAAAAAACATTTCTTGAGACCCCTGGGTGGCTCAGTCAGTTAAGCATCAGACTCTTGATTTCGACTCAGGTCGTGACCTCACGGTTGTGAGATGGAGCCCCGTGTGGGCTCCGTGCTGAGCCATGGGGCCTTCTTAGGGTTCTGTTCCACCCTCTCCCTCTGCCCTTCCCTCACTTGCATTCTCTCTCTTTCCGTCTATCTGTTTCTATCTCTCTCTCAAAAAAGTAAAAAGCAAAATAAGCATTTCTCAAGTATCTATTGTTATGTGTTAGTGCGCCAAGCCTTAGAGTATGATACAAATATGACCAAGAAGATCGCGGCCCTTAGAAGAAAGTCTGAATTGATTGAGGGAGATTAATACATATATCAGCATTCACCATGCATACAAGATGTAGAAAGAACACTAGGTCTGTTTAGGCAAAAGTTTCAAAGAGGGGGTAACTATGAGGCAGGTCATGAAGGATTGGTAGTCAATCAGGCAGAAAGACAAGGGAAGAAAAGAATTGAAGCAGAAGGTTGCAAAGGTGGAGGTACAAACCGAGGGACTTTGCTTGTCCAATGAGACCCCATTATCAAGTGCATGGTTTGTTCAAAACTCCAACTCCTAGAGACCACTACCAGACTTCAAGATACGGCCCAAAGCACCTGTAGTCTTTAATGAGCTTCTGACCTGATTGTGATGCACACAAAATAGAAGAACCAGGGGCGCCTGGGTGGCTCAGTCGGTTAAGCGTCCAGCTTCAGCTCAGGTCATGATCTCACGGTTCGTGAGTTCGAGCCCCGCATAGGCCTCTGTGCTGACAGCTCAGAGCCTGGAGCCTGCTTCGAATTCTGTGTCTCCCTCTCTCTCTCTGACCCTCCCCTGCTCACGCTGTCTCTCTCAAAAATAAACATTAAGAAAATTTTAAATAGAACCAGGTATGTGGCAGGGGTGGTGCTTAGAGGAGAGAATGGAAAATAAGTGTGCAGAGCAATAAAAATAGATGTCAAAGCCTTTATAACCCTACTTTGGAGTTTAGATTTAATCTGCTCATAATGAGGACGTTTTAGGCAGAAAACTAGCACAATTAGGTCCTTTTCAAAAAGAAACATTCAAACAATGAGAAGGATGAGTAGGAGGGAAAGAAATTAAGGCTATGCAGGCCTGTTAGGGCGTGTGGTGTCAAAGTCCACGCTATACTCGTTCCTCACTAACATTAAATTGGACTTGACATTGATTGTAAAAGAAGAGCTTGAAAAAAAAAAACACCATGGCATGTACAGAGTTTCCTGTTTAGTTTGAAGGAAAGGCTGGTTCGGTTAATAATCCACTTGCTACCATTTCCTAAAAACATCTGACATTTTCTCCTATTATGATACAATCTATAGAAAAGCAGTGTTGATCTGTGGAAATAAACTGATTTTAGTTTGCATCTGGATTTATTCTTCAAACAGTTGGTCAGAAATAACTTCTAATTTATATTTTCTATTTTCCTTTTCTCTTTTTTTAGGTTTATTTATTTATTTTGAAAGAGAGAGTCAGCACGCACGTGTGCAAGCAAGCAGGGGAGGAGCACAGACAGAGAAAGAGAGAGAGAGAATCGCAAGCAGGCTCCATGCTCAGCTTGGAGCTCCCACGCGGGGTTTGATCCCGTGACCATGAGATCATGACTTGAGCGATGTCAAAAGCTGAATGCTTAACCGACTAAGCCACCCAGGTGCCCCTGATTTATTTTCTATGGATTAAGGGTAATCCATTTAACATTCAAATCTCTTGATAAGTCTTCTGAATTACTTCAAGCTTACCATATTTCTAACCAAATGTCCATTTGTAATTAACTTTCATTCCTCCTGAATTTCTGAAACTTCACGTTTTCTATATGCAGGAAGGTACGTCTGTGTATTATTCAAGGCAACGTTACTCAATCAAAGAGGTAATCATGGTGGTTACTTCTATTCGAACAAATGTGCACATATTATTTTATTATGATAATTAATCAAGACGTTAATACCACTGCTAATAACTGTGTTAATAAGAGCTACCACTTCCTCATACTTACTATGTGTTAGGACCTTTATCTCCCATACATAACAACACTTGGAGGTAGGAACTATTGTGAGTCCCACTTTACAGGAAGCTGGGACAATTAGGCCAACGTCCCTGATATGTGACAAACTCAAGATTGGCATTCATGTATGCTTGCCTCAAAAAAAAAAAATGACATTCTTGACTCCCTTGCTCTACCCTCTTGGCCTGGGACAACAATATCTAGTTTTCTTTAGATATATTACTGTTGCCACGCTTCCTCTATTTCATTGTTCTTTTTTGTTTTGTTTTGTTTTTGTTTTTATTTTTGAGAGAGAGAGACAGAGTATGAATGGGAGGGGGCAGAGGGAGAGAGGGGGCAGAGAAAGGGAGACAAAGAATCCGAAACAAGCTCCAGGTTCTGAGCTGTCAGCACAGAGCCTAACGTGGGACTCGAACTCACAAACCACGAGTTCATGACCTGAGCAGAAGTTAGATGCTTAACCGAGACACCCAGGTGCCCCTCTATTCCATTGTTCTAAGACCTCAAAAGGTCCTGTGATCCTGACTTAGAGGGTCAGGGATTAAGGATTTCCCTTGAGACTATTTTAGCCTATTATGCGTTATTCTCCATAAATCTCTGCAAATT
This sequence comes from Hyaena hyaena, assembly GCF_003009895.1. Lineage (NCBI taxonomy): Eukaryota > Metazoa > Chordata > Mammalia > Carnivora > Hyaenidae > Hyaena > Hyaena hyaena. The sequence goes on along the minus strand of NW_024080872.1, from coordinate 130,700 downwards.
TCAATTTCCTCTAAGTGTCCTAAGTTGCTTCATGTGTGTGCTCTTTTCCTAGGGACACCATATGTCAAAAGTGAAAGCCTGCTCCTCTCCTCGCTTTAAATTGCTGATAACACCAAGAGTTCTCGAAGGGAACCATAGTCCCCTCTGACAGCATCTCAGAATCAGAACATCAGGGAAAGGGATAGTACCTTCTGGATGACAGTCTTCACATCACTTTTCCTCATCCTAATAGTAATAGTAAGTAATACTTCACATTAAGGTTTTCCAAGCTCAGTCACATCTGTTACCTTATTCAACCGTCACAAAAACAGAGTGGGTTATTATCTTGGCTGTTACATGGAAATTAATACTTAAGAGCAGCTAAGTGATTCGGTCAAGGTCTTACAGCTGGTAAGGGGTCTGCCCCTATTCCAGTCTTCATTCAACCTCTTTCGTGTTTCTGCACAATGTAATTTTTTTACAAAGAATGTGATAGACAAGTCACACAAAGGGAAATAATGATAATAGATGTTATTCCTCAAATCAGTCCCCAAGTTAGGTTTCTTACGTGCCACATATATGACTGTCACAAACACCTTACACAGCAGGTATTATTATACTTATTTTTCAGCTGCAGCACCAAAACTGGTAAGTGGCAGAGCTGAAATTTAAAACTAGATCTGTTTGGCTCCAAAGCCTATGGTCTTTTCATGAAGTAGAAAGAGTAAATGAACACCAAAAAAAACCGTTCATACCTCCAAAATCAAACAAATTCCAATTAAAGCAACCTTGGATTTCCATGTTTTCAGTTTAATAAACTATAGTAAAAAAAAAACACAAACCCTTCAAACTGATGAGATTTTTCTTAATCAATGGTGGGATTAATAACTGTCACACTTTTAGAAAACAATAGGATATACTTAGCAATTATTCCACTCTTAATCATGTATCCCAGAAAAACAATCTATCAGAAACAAGAAGATAGGCCATTGTAGCATAGTTATGTGTAATAACAAAAATTGGAAACTCCTAGCAATTTTTCAGTATGTATTACTACTACAGTATTGATATAATGAAATATTATTGCTGAGAAGAAGCTATGTAGGAAATAGAAAAATGTTTAAGTATTTAATTAAAATAGCATAACCCAAAATTGGGTCTACTGTGTAGACACCTGAAAAAATAATACTAAATCAAGTTGGATCTCTAATTCTCAATTTATACCAAAATAAATTCCAGATGAATCAAAAATTTAAACATAAGAAGCAAAAATATAAAAACAGTAATGAAAGGCATTTCTAAGCATAATGCAAAATCCAGAAGCTATCAAATGAAAAAGCAACAAATTTCACCACCTAAATGTTTTTAAAATTCTGCAAAGCACTGGGTGATGTATGTAATTGTTGAATCACTATAGTGTACACCTGAAACTAACATAAGACTGTAAACAATGAATGAATGAATGAATGAATTTTAAAAATAAATTAAATTCTGCATAACAAGAAAATATAGTTAAGAAGTCAAAAGAAAATTACACACTGTGAAAATGTATATATGCAATACATATGACAAATGGCTAATTTCCTTAATATATAAAGAGTTCCTACAAATCAATAAAAAATATAAACACACCCATAGAAACATGAGGCAAAGGCATGACCAGAGAGTTCACAGGAAAGGGAAAAATATATGGCAAATGAAAAAATGATCAAATTTAGTCATTATTAAAGAAACCCAAATCAAAACTACAATAAGATATCATTTCTCAGAAATACTGTTTGAGGTTTTTAACATCATTAAAAACATCCTACATTAGTTAAATACACCTAACTGGGCCCTCCCATACATCATTAGTGAGAGTCTAAATTGGTACAATTTCTATAAAGAAAGACATAACAATGATGTCTATATTCTTTGCTCCAAAAACTTACCCTATGAATTTATTTGCATATATGTGCAAAGAAGTGCAAGGATATTTACTACAGCATTGTTTATAACAAATACAGTGAAAGAACCTAAATACTCATCTGTAGGGGAATGTTAAATGATAAGATATTCTATAATGAAATGTTATGCACCCGTTAAAAAAAATAAAGAGGGGCTCCTGGGTGGCTTGATTGGTTAAGAATCAGCTCTTGGTTTTGGCTCAGGTCATGATCTCATGGTTCATGGGATTGAGCCCCACACTGAGCTCTGCACTGACAGCCTCTCTCTCTGCCTCTCCCTGGCTCGTTCTCTCTCTCTCACTCTCTCTCTCCATAAATAAATAAGCTTTTAAAAAGCTTATGTAGGGGCGCCTGGGTGGCTTAGTCGGTTAAGCGTCCGACTTTCGCTTGGGTCATGATCTCGCGGTTCGTGGGTTCGACCCCCGCGTCAGGCTCTGTGCTGACTGCCAGCTCAGAGACTGGAGCCTGTTTCAGTCTGTGACTCCCTCTCTCTCTGACCCTCCCCTGCTCACGCTGTCTCTCTCTCTCCTAGAAATAAATAAAATATTAAAAAAAAAAAAAGCTTATGTAATATGTTATAATATGAAACAATTTCCAAGATGAATTATTAATTGAAAAATACATGGTACAGACACTTCTGGTCTCCGATCTGGCATTCGGGGAGCCTGGAAATTTTAGCTACATCCTTGCAAGTAAAAAGCTGAACAAACTGAAAAATTAACAACTTTCCTTAGATCTGTCAGAGACGTGAGGGCAAAACACTGCACCCCAAATATGCAACAGCAGCAGACAGGCAGATACAGAGAGTCGAACTCACTGGAGCAAATACCCACATGCAGAAATCCCCACGGGAACCAGTACCCAGGGCAGGAAAATGTGAACTGTAATTGACAAACTGCTGGCGGCTCAGTGAGGATATGTCTGAGAGTTAAAGACTCCAGAGAAAACCAAGGCACAGAGAGGTCTCCACATTTTTGTGAGTTTTACCACTAGGAATTCTACCAGATTCTCGCAGCGAATATCAAAGAAAAATCCCCTTGTGCTTCCCTCAGTGGGAAGGAAAATGAAATACGCAAGGCCTGGCCTCCAAAGAAACTATTTTATCAGAGCCCAACCTCCTAGGGTTTTGTCAGAGCATAACTGACCTAGAGGAAGGGAAATAGTCAACTCCCGTCCCTTCTAGCCATCCTGTGCCGTCCGAGAAGTATAAAACTGAGAAACGCTTATGACATTCACAGCCCAGGAGCACTGGCTGGAACCTATTCATAGAACTATAGAATGTTTCTTCTTTCCCCCACACCTAACCATCACATCACTAAAGACCGATTTATCATAATTTCTTCTGCACAGCATATTATGTCCAGCTTTCAACCAAAAATTACAAGGTATACTAAAAAGCAAAAAGCACCATTTTTAGAAACAGAGTAAGCACCAGACCCAGACCCAGATATGGCAGGAATGTTGGAATTATCTGACTGGGAATTTAAAACAACTACGATTAATATGCTAAGAGATCGAATTTAAAATGTAGGTGACACATAAGAATAGATGGGCAAGGTAAGCAGACAGACGGAAATACTAAAAAAAGAACCAAAAAGAAGTGCAAGAGATCAAACACACTGTATCAAAAATGAAGAATGCTTTTGATGGGCTCATTAGTAGAGTGGATACAGCTGAGGAAATACTTTCTGACTTCAAGGCTCTATCAGTAGAAACCCTCGAAAACTGAAAAGCAAAGAGAAAAAAGACTGGGGGGGTTAAAACCCAGAACATAATATCTAAGAATAGTGGGACAAATAAAAAGTATAATTTATGCATAATGGAAATATCAGAAGGAGAACAGGGAAAGGAACAAAAGAAATATTTGAAGGAATAAGACTGAGAATTTCCCCCAAGTTGATGCCTCACACCAAATCACAGATCCGGGAAGCTCAGAAAACAGCAAGCAGGATAAATGCAAAAGCAATCACCAAATAAAACACTATACTGGGTCACATCTTATTCCAACTTAAGAAAATCAAAGATAAAGACAAAATCTTGAAAGAAATTAGAAGGAAACCCCTTTCACAATAGAAAAATAAAGATAAGTATTCTATCTGATTTCTCAGATCCATACAAATAAGAAGAGAGTGTAGTGAAATATTTAAAGTGTTGGGAGAGGGATGTCTGCGTGGTTCAAGAGTGTCTGACTCTCGGGGTGCCTGGGTGGCTCAGTGGGTTAAGTGTCCGACTTCGGCTCAGGTCATGATCTCACAGTCCATGGTGTTTGAGCCCCGCATCGAGCTTTGAGTTGACAGCTCAGAGCCTGGAGCCTGCTTCTGATTTTGTGTCTCCCTTTCTGCCCCTCCCCCACTCGCTCTCTCTCTCTCTGTCTCTCAAAATAAAATAAAGACATAAAAATTTTTTTAAAAAAGAGTGTCTGACTCTTGATTTCAGCTCAGGTCATGATCCCAGGGTTGTGGGATGGAGCCCCACATCAGCATGGAGCCTGCTTGAGATTCTCTCTCTCTCTCTCTCTCTGTAAAATAAAAATAAAAATGAAGTGTTAGTAGAAAAAGCCCATCAACCTAGAATTCTGTGCCCTGCAAAATTATCCTTCAAAAATGAAGGAGAAACAAGGACTTTCTCAGACAAACAAAACTGAAGGAATTTCTTGCCGGAAAACTTGCCTTACAAAAATGTCAAAAAGTCTTCATTGAGAAGGAAACTGATATGTCAGAAACTCAAATCTACATAAAAAAGGAAAATCAGGGACGCCTGGGTGGCTCAGTCAGTTAAGACTCTTGATTGCAGCTCTGGTCCTGATCTCACAGTTTGTGTGTTTGAACTTGTGAGACGAAGCCCACGGTTCTAGGGCCTGCTTGAGATTCTCTCTCTCTCCCTCTTTCTCTCTCTGTCTGTCTCTCCCCTCTCTCTAAATAAATTTAAAAAGTAAAAAAGCATTGGAGAAGGAATAATTGCTGGTAAAATAAAGTTTTTATTCTTAATTGATCTAACACATAATAGCTTATTCAAGACAATAATAGCAACAATGTATTAGATTATATGTGTTTATGTACGAGTAAAATAAATGACAGAAATGATGTAAGGGATAAGAGGGAGGAATTAGGATTATTTTGTTATTATGAGGTGCATGCACTACTTAGGAAGTGGTATAGTATTATTTGAAAATGGACTTGGATTTGGTGTAAATGTATATGACAAAAGCTGGATAACCACAAAAAAAGGTATTAAAAAAAAAGAAGTATAACTGATTTGCTAAGAAAGGAGAGAAAATGAAGTCATACAAGATGCTTAATTGGAGCCACACGAGGAGAAAAAGTAGAAGACAAAAAATAGACTCAAGGAACAAAGGCAACTAATAGAAACAATAACAAATATGGAAGATAGTAATCCAACCATATTAATAGATTACATACTATATAATTTATGTATTTAAGTGCACAATTCAATGCTTTGGGGTACATTATACTATTATTTTTTTAATTTTGGTAAAATATATATAATATAAATTTTGACATTTAACAAATACGTGTATTATGCTGCAATTAGCATAAAAGGTAGCTATTTTAAAAATTAAAATAAAGAAAAGGTAGCTATTTATACAAAATGCCTTTAAAAGTATAGAATGTTTCCAAAAGAGGAGCACCTGGGTGCCTCAGTCAGTTAAGCATCCAGCGCTTGGTTTCAGCTCAGGTCATGATCTCATGGTTCCTGAGTTCAAGCCCCGCCTCAGGCTCTGTACTGACAGCATGGAGCCTGCTTGGGATCCTTTCTCTCTCTCTCTGTCTCAACCTCTCTCTCTCTCTCTCTGCCCTTTCCCTGCTTGTGCTCTCTCTCAAAATAAGTAAAAACAATAAAAAGAAAAAGAATGTTTCAGAAAGAAATTGCAACAGTTGCCTGTAAGAAGTAGCACCAGGGATAGAGTGAGGAGACTGGAAGGAAAAAATCATTTCTTATATGTTTTTCTGTGCTGTTTTCACAGTTTATCATGTTAATATATTACCTATTCCCAAAAACAAAAACAAAAAAAAGAAAGAAAGAAAAGAAATACGTCCAGTGTATTACATAATTGGCTTTTTTTTTTTTTTTTTTTTTACCACTGCCTTTGCTTTTTACACTAATGCCCAAATCACTAATCACCCGGGGACTCTTTCCCACTGAGAACCCTGATGAAACTTCAGAATCCTTCTTAACACAGTGTTTCAGGCTTTCCCTACTTCTGAACCAGAGAAACCCCCAGGGAAAACTCTTGCAATTATGTAAGGAGATGTACACACTGAAAATATGTTGCATTAGAGATCTCTCTATGTACAAGATTTTCCAGGCAACTTGGCGATTACATTAAACAATGTATCTTTTAAATAGTACTTTCCCAGAAAAATATAATTAAAACAAAGACAAGTAAATATGCTAAATATGAACCATGCTGCTACAGTTTCTGATTGTATGTTTACACTCCTTTGCCAGATTAAAGACAAGAAAAACAGCATTTAAGGACTTATATACTTACCCATATGTGGAATATTCCAAACTATGTACCATTTCAACATATCCTGGCAGGTTATCTAACAATGCTGCAACATTTTTAAAGCGAGCGGACTGCCAAGTCTCACAGTGTGGGATCCAGATGTGGAAGGTATTTGAAAACGTGTATTTGCTTCGAGGCAAACCTGGCCAGGATCGGTCCAGGTGAAAGAACGCCAACCTCCTTACCCCTAGAGTGTGGGTTAGGAACTGTGACGGGTCCACTTTGTTGGTGACTTCTGGAACGAGAATGATTCTTACATTCGCCACTTGCCAAAAACTTGCAGCGAGCCTTTCTTGACAGGAAGTCATTTTCAATCTAAGTAAAATGCTCAAGTCCTCGGCACCTCTTTACCAAAGCCAGTAGCAAGTTATACTGTTGCAGTCTCCAACGTGCACGTGCATGTCCAAGGGCACGTGCGTGCACGCACGCACACCCACGCGCACCCTGTATTGCCGTAACCCCGTCTTCCCTTTAGGAGAAGCAGACAGGGAATGCTTTCTTCAGACTTCGTGGGCCAGAGTTACAGTTTTCTTGACATGATTTTCATCTAAACTGCCAGGATCATACCCGGAAGGGAAAGACCCATAGCATAATTCAACAGTAGGCGTGGCTTTAGTCTCCTCGTCTGTAAAATGAAATCATCTCATTGGACAATCTCTTTTGATCCTGTCTAGTCCAGACATTCCTAATAAAAATCACTGAAATATAACTAACTTTTTCACAAAATATAGGAGCAAGATTCAACCCCCCATTCACAATTAAGGTAACTTGAGGTTGGGATGAGGGGGCTGAACGGAGGCACCTTTCATTTCTTGGGGTCTCTTTTAACTCCGAGATTCTATTGGCTTTCGGTGTTAGCCGTGTAAACTAATCTATCTGCGTTTTGTTGTTGTTGTTGTTGTTTTTAAGAACACTGACAAGGAACAACTCATTGGAACTAAACCCGTCAGCCCTTGCCTTATTCAACAACACACGAATAAAAATGTAACGTATTTATATTAACCAGTGGGAAACGCTGAAGCTGTCTGCTGACAGCAATGTGTCCATATATTCCTAATAAAAGCGAAGAGAGCTTCGCCGTGAGACCATCGCAAAATCTCCATCCTTGCCTCATCCAGATAAGGAATTACCCGGAAACCTTTGGCATCCTTGAGAGTCCAATCTAATACCAGCCATCTCAGGTCCACCTAAGTCCAGAAAGTAATATAAAACAATATAGATAACAAATAGTTTGTCTGACAAGATCAAAATTCACAAATCTTTGTTATCAAGGGAGGCAATAAAATAGCTTTAAAGGAAGAAAGATGAGGTTCAGCTTCCTGATCTGCCATTTATAAGGTATATCGTCCTGGGTAAGGCATCTAACCTCTCTGTACTTCAATTTCCTCATTAATTCACTGGGGATAATAATACCTTATTCTTTTTTTAAAGACTTTTTTCAGTTTGTTCATTTATTTTGAGAGAAAGAGAAAGAGCATGGGAAGGGCAGAGAGAGAGAGACAGAGAGACAGAGACAGAGAGAATCCCAAGCAGGCTCCACACTATCAGCATGGAGCCCAACTCAGGGCTCAAACCCACGAACCTCAAGTTCATGACCTGAGCTGAAACCAAGAGTCAGATGCTCAACCCACTGAGCCACCCAGGCGCCCCAATAATACCTCATTCTTTTTTTATTTTTTAATTTTTTTAATGTTTTATTTATTTCTGAGAGAGAGAGACAGCGTGAGCAGGGCAGGGTCAGAGAGAGAGGGAGATACAGAATCTGAAACAGGCTTCAGGCTCTGAGCTGGCTGTTAGCACAGAGCCTGCTGTGGGGCTCAAACCCACAAAACATAAGATCATGACCTGAGCCGAAGTCGGATGCTTAACCGACTGAGCCACCCAGGTGCCCCAGTAATACCTCATTCTTAAGATTGATGTTCTTGCAACACAAAAGGAACTCAGGAAGTAGTAGCTATTATAACAATGTGTCCTTCTAGATTCTAGATCATATATTTTGTCCTACCTTATGAAGTCTTGGATTCCATTCAAGCCTCTCTCTCTCTTCCTCCCACCCTCCCTCCCTCCTTCCTTCCCTCTCAATCCCCCTCCCCACCCCCAGTCCCATTTGAGTTTTTACAACCTACCCAGCTTATGGAATATTTTGTAAATTGCTTCTACTTAGCTAAAAAAGGAAGCCTAACCCCTCGGCCAGTCTGTGGCCCAAGATGGATGCTAACAGAAAAGTCCAAAATGTCTATTATAGCACTTCTTCCATCTGAGAGGAGTCTGTTATTTTATTTTTTAATTTTAATTCCAGTGTAGTTTGTTATTTTCTTTTCAGGGGCCCCTGGGTGGCTCAGTCGATTGAGAGTCTGACTTCGGCTCAGGTCATGATCTCACGGTTCGTGGGTTCGAGCTCCGTGTCAGTCTCTGTGCTGACAGCTAGCTCAGAGCCTGGAGCCTGTTTCAGATTCTTTATCTTCCTCTCTCTCTGACCATCCTCTGCCCATTCTCTCTCTCTCTCTCTCTCTCTCTCAGAAATAAATAAAACATTAAAAAAAAAGAAAGAAGATTGCCTATTTTCTTTTCAATCAGTGTTATGATCGCCGGTCCCCAAGCAATGTAAAAATTTATCAGTCAGGACACAAACCTTTATAGAAGAAACCAAGAATGGATAGGGCATGTATTCTTTTAAAAAGATTTTTTAAATGTTTATTTATTTTTTTCAGAGAGAGAGTGTGAGCAGGAGAGGGGCAGAGAGAGAGACACACACAGAATCTGAAGCAGTTTCCAGGCTCTGAGCTGTCAGCACAGAGCCTGATGTGGGGCTCAAACCCATGACCTTTGAGTTCATGACCTGAGCTGAAGTCAGACAATCAACCGACTGAGCCACCCAGATGCCCCTGGAGAAGACATGTATTCTAATGACTCAGTCTATCAGCTGCACCAATAGAACCCAGACCCGATGCCTCAAACAAAGATTAAAACTTACAAATTAAGTCTGAGAAAGTATCTGCCTTTTCTCCAGCATCAGATCTTTTGTGGCAAAGAAAGGTATTTATAAACCTGAATTCTACAGTTTTATTTGGAATTGTAGACTTTGGTTTTGGAAAGTTGGAAGGATGTAAGTGGTGAGCTTCGCAAGTTTCACACAGAGGAGAAAACAGCCCTTCTCTAAAATCTTGCCCTCTTCGAAGAATCTCTGTACACATTCTAGAAATCAGTTGAATTCAGCAAAACCTGATTTTGAGAAATAAGCATAAAAACAATGACAGGATTTGAAAAATGAACATGATGCAGAAACTATCCGATGACTACACTTGGCTCTTTGTGACTCTGCCATTGATTTATAAAGAGAACGTTCTAAAGCTGGCCAGGAGATTCCCATGATCTATTTCATAGGGTGACAGGTAACATCGGCCACACTTAAAACTCCAAGTAACCCCAGGGCACCTGGGTGGCTCAGTCAGTTGAGTGTCAGACATTGGTTCAGGACATCATCTCTCTGTTGATGACTGTGAGCCCCACATCGGGCTCACTGCTGTCAGCCTATCAGCACAGAGCCCACTTTTGGATCCTCTGTCTTTCTCTCTCTCTGCCCCTCCCCTGCTTGCATTTTCCCCAAAATAAATAAATATTAAAAAAAAAAAAAAAAACAACCTTCCAAGTAAGCCGGATAATCTGCAGCTACAAACTATTTAAATATGTTCTGAATACAATTCGATTTTAGGATATATATGTTGCAAATATTCTGTTCCTGGTCTATGACTGACTGTTGACAGACTACGTCTTTTTTTTATGTTTATACCAGCTTTATTTTTTCTTTACTTTGAGTATAGTTGACACACAATGTTACATTAGTTTCAGGTGTGCGACATAATGATCTGACAAGTTTATACATTATGCTCTGTTCACCACAAATGTAGCTCTGTATTTATAGGTCTGATCCCACTTTTCCTTTGTTGATATATTAGTTTTATTTGGTTTTTAGATTCCACTGTTTTGTTCTGACAGCTCAGAGTCTGGAGCCTGCTTCAGATTCTGTGTCTCCCTCTCTGTCTGCCCCTCCCGTGCTCACACTCTGTCTGTTTGTCTCTCTCTCCAAACAGAAACATTAAAATTAAATAAATAGATACATAAATAAATAAATGTTTTTTTATCTTGTTGACGAACATTCTTTCTATTCCTAAATAACTGAAAGCATTTATCATGAATGTGTGCTGAATTTTGTAAAATGCTTTTCCTGCATCTTTTCTGAACATAATGAGTTTTTACTCTTTGCTTGGTTTCATATAGTAGACTGAATTGATTTTTTTATTCTGGTAAGATACATGTAACATAGAATTTACCATTTTGAACATTATTTTTTAAATAGGCTTCACACCCAGAGCAGAGCCCAAGATGGGGCCCAAACTCACAACCCTGAGATCAAGACCTGAGCCGAAATCAAGAGTTGGATGCTTAAGCAACTGAACCACCCAGACGTCCCTCACTTTGAACATTTTTAATGTACAATTTAGTGAGAGTAAGTATATTCACATTGTTGTTCAACCATCACAATCATTCACATTCAGAGCTTTTTCATCTTCACAAGCTAAAATTCTGTACCCATTAAACATTAACTGCCCACTCATCCTCCACCTAATCCGTAGCAACCACTGTTCTACTTCCTGTCCCTATGAATTCAACTGTTGTAGGGCCTCTTGTTGATTCATAAAATAATTATCCTCTTGTGCCTGGCTCCTCTCACGTAGCATAATGCTTCAGGGTTCAATCCTGTTTTGTAGCATTTGTCAAAATGTCCTTCCCTTTTTAAAGCTGAATAATAGTCCATTGTATGTAAATACCACATTCTGTTTATCCATTCGTCCACTGATATACATTGCATTGCGTACACCTCTGACTATTATGAATAATGTTACTCTGAACATGTGTGCGCAAATACCTGTTTGAATCCTTGCTTTCAGATAATTTGGGTGTATACCCAGAAGGGAAATTGCTTGATTGTACGGTAATTCCATTTTAAATTTGTTGAGGAATAACCACAATACTGTTTTCTACAATGGCTGCACCATTTTACACTCCCATCACCAATGCACAAGCATTCTAATTTCACCACATCCTCACCAACACTTGTTTTCTATTTTGATGATAACAGCATCCTAATGGGTGAGAAGTGGTGTCTCATTGCTTTGATTTGCATTTCCCTGGTGATGCTGAGCATTTCTTTACGGGCTTTTTGACCATCTGCATATTTTCTTTGGAGAAATGATGCTCAAGTCCTTTGCCCACTTATATGAGTTGTTTGGCTTTTTTATGGTTTAGTTGTAAGGCTTCTTTATATTGATGTTAATTCCTTATCAGACATATGGTTTGCAAATACTTTCCTTTATTCCATGAGTTGTCTTTTCACTTTGTTGATAATGTCCTTTGATTCACAAAAGTTTCAGTTGTGATGAAGTCCAATTTATTTATCTATGGTGTATTCTGTTACCTATGCTTTTGGTGTCATATCCAAGAAATCATTGCCAAATCCAATGTCATAAGGCATTTCCTTATATTTTCCTCAAAGAGTTCTATAGTTTTAGCTGTTAAAAGTTTAGTTCTTCAGTACATTGTAAGTTAATTTTTGTATATAGTTTAAAGTAAGGGTCCAAATTCATCTTTTTCATACGGATAACCAATTTCCCCATCAGAAACTGTTGAAACAATTGTTCTTTTTCCATTGCGTGGTCTTGACATTTTTGTCAAAATATTTCTGGGCTCTCTATTTTATACCAACAGTCTGCATTCTGTAATTATATCAGTACCACATTGTTTTGATTATTATGGCCATGTAGTATATTTTGAAATCAGAAAGTCTGAGACTTCCAACTTGTTCTTTTTTTAAGATTATTTTGGCTATTTGGGCTCCCTTGAGTTTCTATGTAAATTCTAAGATGGATTTTTTTTTACTTTTGCAAAAAAAAAAATTGTTGCAATTCTGCTAGGTATTGCAGAGCACATTGAGTACCATTGACATCTTAATACTTTGAAGTCTTCCAACCCATGAAAGTAGGATGTATTTTAAATTATTTGTGTCTTCTTTAATTTCTTTCAGCAACATTTTGTACATTTCAGTGTACAAGTTTTTCACCTCCTTGATTAAGTTCATTCCTAAGGATTTAATTTTTTTTGATGCTATTGTAAATGAAATTGGTTTTAAATTTCCTTTTCAGGTTACTCATTTATAGTATATAGAAATGCCACTTGTCTTGGGTTTTGGGGGGTATTTTTGTTGGTTTGTTTGGTTTTTGCATTTTATCCTCGGTTTTTCTAGAATTGTTTATTAGTTCTCAGGTTTTTTGTATGTGGAATCATTAGGGTTTTCTTCATATAAGATCGTGTCACCTGTGAACAGAGATTTGACTTCTTCATTTTCAACTTAGATACCTTTTATTTCTTTCTTTTGCTCAGGCCAGAACTTCTAATACAATGTTGACCTGAAGTTGTGGAAGCAAGCATCCTTGGGTTGTTCCTGATCTTAGAGGAAACGTTTTTAATCTTTCATCACTGAGTATGATATCAGCTGTAGGCTCTTTTATATATGGCCTTTATTATGTTGAGGTTTTTTAAATCTCTTCCTAGTTTGTTGAGTTTTTTCATTATAAAAGGATGTTGAATTTTGTCAAATGCTTTTTCTGCATTGATTGAGATGATCCTGTGGGGTTTTTCCCTCCTTCATTCTGTTAATGCGGTGTATCACATTGATTGATTTTTGTATGTCGAATCATACTCACATTCTAGAAATAAACACCACTTGATCACGTTGTATAACTCTTTAAATGTGCTGTTAAATTTGGTTTGCTAGTAGTTTGTTCAGGATTCTTGCATCAATATTCAGAAGGGGTATTGGTCTGTAGTTTTTTCGTATATTGTGTTTGTCTGGCTTTAAGATCAGCATGAGGCTGATATTCAAATTTTTGGAAACTTTTGAAAGGATTTTGGTGTTAATTCTTCTTTAAACATTTGATAGAATGCACTAATGAAACCACTAGTCCAGGGCATTTTTTTTTTAACACTTCTGATTCCTGATTCATGCCTTTACCAGTTATAGACCTATTCATAGTTTTTATCTCTTTATGATTTGGTCTCAGTGGGTTGCATGTTCCTAGAATGTGTCCGTTTCATCTCCGTCATCCAATTTGTTGGGATATATTTGTTATGCCCTTCTATGTTTTTTATTTCTGAAAAATCAGTGATTTTTCTCACTCTCTGATTTTAGTTAATTTGAGTCTTCTCTCTTTTGTTCTTTGTCATTTTAGCTAGAAGTTTGTCAATATTGTTGGTCTTTTCAAAGAATGAAGAACTTTCTAAATTTCATTATTTCTTTCCTTTTGTAGCTTTGAGTTTAGCTTGTTGTGCTTTTTCTAGTTCCTTGAAGTATAAAGTTAGGCTACTGATTTGAGAACTTTCTTCTTTTTTAATGTTAGCATTTACAGTTATAATTTTTTTCTGGAAATTTTCACTACATTTCATGAGTTTGGGTATGTTGTATTCTCATTTTCCTTATTGTCAATATATTTTCTAATTTAACTTGTGATTTCTTCTTCAACCCATTGGTAGTTTAAAAGTTAAATTGATTCTTTTTCCAGTGAAAAGCTAACCTAGAATTCCTGGGGTAAATTCCAGTTGGCTATGATACATATCTTCATATATAGCTAGATTCTATTTGATAACATCCTATAAGAATTTTTGCACCTATATTCGTGAGATATATTGTTATGAGGCTTTCCTTATTCTAATGTCTTGGGGTTTTTTTTCTTTATTACTTTTTATTTCTTTTTTAAATTTTTTTAGTGTTTCTTTATTTTTGAGACAGAGAGAGAGAGACAGAGCATGAGTGAGGGAAGGGCAGAGAGAGAGAGAGACACAGAATCTGACGGAGGATCCAGGCTCTGAGCTGTCAGCACAGAGCCTGACGTGGGGCTCAAACCCACAAACCATGAGATCATGACCTGAGCCGAAGTCGGACGCTTAACCAACTGAGCCACCCAGGAGTCCCTCTTTTATGATTTTTTTTTCAATTGAGGTATAATTGACACACAAGAAGCGTAGATATTTGAATTATTAAAAATGGTACATTTTGATATAGGTAGATATTTGTGACACTATCACCACAATCATGGCAGTGACTCTATTACCTGCAAATGTATCCATGTTCACTTCTGTGGTCCCACCTTCTTGCCTTTCCCTGGTCCCCCTCATCCTCAAGCTACAATTGATCTGTTTTCTATTACTGTAGATTAGTTTGCATTTTTTATAATGTCATACAAATTCATAAGATGTATGCTTTATAATGTCATATAAATTCAAAAAATATGTGCTTTTTGTCTGGCTCCTTTTACTCAGTATGCATATTGATTCATCCATACTATTGCAGATATTGAAAATATATTTCTTTTTATAGCCAAATAATATTCCATTGTCTTGATATAACACAAACTGTATGTCCATTCCATGTTCATGGACAATTGCATTGTTTCCAGCTTCTGACTATTAAAAATAACAATGTCATGAATAGCAGTGTACATGTTTTTGTGTGGATATGTTTGTTTCTTTCAGACTGCAATGGCTAGGTAACAGATGCGTATGATTACCCTTTAAAGAAACTGCCAAACAATTCTCCAAAGTGGTTGCGGCATTTTTACGTTTCCACAGGCAGTATTTGAGAATTGTAACTTCTCTACATCTTCCCCATTTGGTATGGGTGGTCAGCGATGCTAATACATGTCCAGTGATAACTCATTTGGGTTTTAATTTGCATATTCTCCAATGAATAATGATATTGAGCACCTTTTAATGTGCTTGCCATCTGTTTATCTTCTTTAGTGATGTGTCTATTCAAATGTTTGATTCATTTTTAAAATTAGATTTCTCATGGGACACCTGGGTGGCTCAGTCGGTTGAGCGGCGACTTCCGCTCAGGTCATGATCTCATGATTTGTGAGTTCGAGCCTCGCACCGGTCTCTGTGCTGACAGCTCAGAGCCTGGAGCCTGCTTCAGATTCTGTGTCTCCCTCTCTCTCTGCCCCTCCCCCACTCACGCTCTGCCTCTCTCTCTCTCTCTCAAAAATAAACATTAAAAATTGTTTTTAGGGGCGCCTGGGTGGCTCAGTCGGTTAAGCGGTCGACATCAGCTCGGGTCATGATCTCACGGTTCATGGGTTCGAGCCCCACATCGGGCTCTGTGCTGACAGCTCAGAGCCTGGATCCTGTCTTCGCATTCTGTGTCTCCCTTTCTCTCTGATCCTCCCCTGTTCGTGCTGTCTCTCTCTCTCTCAAAAATAAATAAAATATTTTAAAAAATTGTTTTTAATTAGATTGCTCATTTTCTTATTACTGGATTTTGAAAGTTCTTTTTTTGTTCTGAACACAAGTATTCAGCCAAAGACTCCAGGAGACCACCAATGAAGATCTTAAGAGTTTGTTTTCTGTATGGTTCCCTCTTCTCTAGTATTCTGCCTTGCAAATGAGTCAGATCAGCCTCTCCAAACTCTAATCTCTGTCTCTTCAACTCAGCCCCATGCCCTGCTGTGTTGGGAGCCCCTCCCCACAGAGCAGGCCAAGTGCATACACAGAAAGGCAGGGTGATGGGGGAGGGGTGCACCTTGTTTTCCCTCTTTCCAGGCTCACTGGACTGGACTGCATATTCCTCAATAAATGAAATCGGTCGTTTCATGTATTTTGTCTTGTTATCTAGTTGTTTACAGTGGCGGGACAAGGCCGGTCCCAGAGTCTGAGTCATCACCCAACATGTTCATTTGTTTCTTATCCCTTTTCTCTATTACCACCTCATCCTCAGGGTAAAAAGTTTCCGCTAAAACTTTAATCTTCTGTACATTCCAGAATTTCCATTAGCCCATGGGGTCTTTGTAAAATAACCAAGTAATTTCACTCTTATTCCCTTGCCTCCTTCTTCCTCATCCCATCCCATTTAGAATCATTTTCCCACTTTTGTATATAAATAAAGTTTCCCAGTGAATTCATATGTATGGTATAAGAGTTTTCTGTATGTACAATCAGACATCAGGTGTCTCTTCTTTTCCCCTTTGCCTCACTTTTTATCTGAAGTGAGTGATTTAAATCTCATAACTTCTATTTTGGCTTCGACTGATAATTTGCTATACATTTCATTATAGTTTATATTTTTTATTTATTTTTGATAAAGAGAGAGACAGAAAGCAAGTTGGGGAGGGACAGAGAAAGTGAGACAGAATCCAAAGCAGGCTCCAGGCTCTGAGCTGTCAGCACAGAGCCCGACCCTGGGCTCGAACTCATGAGTGTGAGATCATGACCTGAGCCAAAGTCGGACACTCAACGGACTGAGCCACCCAGGCGCCCCTCATTATAGTTTATAATTGTGAACTTTCAGTTATTCCTCATCTTCTCATGAAATATTTCTTAATGCATAGGTTGTCTACTGATATTTTTCAAGATGTTTTCTTTTAAAGAATGTTTTCTCATCTGAAATTCCACATCACTTGCTGATACCTCTTATTTTGAGACACTCATTTTAGACTTGTTCACCAAGTAAAAAAAAAATATGTATCTGTCATTTCTAAGCCCCCTTTTTCAATGGGTGAGTACTTCACTTACCTTCTGCTTATAAAGTCTCAGTGGATTCCTAATAACTGGTGACACCGATAACAATATGCACTCTATTGGTGGAAACCAGATATAGCAAATAGAAAGGAAATAACTTCCTTAGCATGATTCCTTAGAACATGGCTTCGCTCATAGTAAGGACTCAATAAATGTTATCAAACTGGGTTTCAAGTTTATTTATTTATTTTGAAAGAAAGAGAGTGTGAGAGAGCAGGGAGGGACAGAGAGAGAGAGAGGAAGAGAGAGGATCCCAAGCAGGCTCTGCACTGTCAGCACAAAGCCTGATGGAGGGCTCAATCTCACAAACCATGAGATCGTGACCTGAGCCAAAATCAAGAGTCAAATGCTTAACTGACTACGTTACCCAGGCGCCCCCCAAACTATATTTTTAAATTATTGCCAGTAGTGTGCTAATCCATACTGTTTCCCCTATTATTTATTTTTATTTCCAATTCACTTTTGTGCCATGCCATGGAAAAGGTCAAACAGATCTGTATTTGAAGTTGGATTTGGTATTTGCTCTCTTTCATTGAGCTTTAAAAGAGGATTAGGGGTGCCTGGGTGGCTCAGTCAGTTAAGTGTCCAACTTCGGATCAGGTTGTGATCTCAAGGTTCGTGGGTTTGAGCCCCATGTCACGCTCTGTGCTGACAGCTAGCTCAGAGCCTGGAGCCTGCTTCCAATTCTGTATCTCCCTCTTTATCTGACCCTCCCCTGCTCAAGGTGTCTCTCTGTCTCAGAAATAAATAAAACATTAGAAAAGGGATTAAAAGATGCATTATAAAATGTTTGCATCTGGCACAAGGTTCATGACAGAGTAGGCATTCAAGAAATGTTTGTCAACATTTTATATGTAAATTTCCCCCCCAGAGAAGCCATTGTTCTTTTTTCTTTTTTTAATGTTTGTTTGTTTGTTTGTTTACTGAGAGAGAGAGAGAGAGAGAGCACGACTGGAGGAGGGGTAGAGAGGGAGAAAAAGAGAATCCCAAGCAAGCTCCGCACCATCAGCACAGAGCCCAATGTAGGGCTGGAACTCAAGAACCCTGAGATCATGACCTGGGCTGAAATCAAGAGTCTGACGCTCAGCCAACTGATAACCCAAGAACCCCAAAAAAGCCAATTTTCCTTATATCTTTCCTTAAGAATAAGTAAACATAAATTCCACTGCATGGTCCTCATGTGTTTTTTCCCCCACAATTTCGACTTCTTCAGGGCCTCGTCTTTCTTTCTCTGCATCTCAACTTTAAGTATGTGAATAAGGGATGGGTAAACTAAGCCAACACTCATGATTTCATTTATTTTTCACTATTGCTACTGTACTGTATGTAGTGAGATGAAAATAAACCCCAAAAAATTGGAGTATGAAGAAATGGTAACAAGTCTGATGTAGCTGAAGTGAGGATGCAGAGAATGGGGCTGTAAGTGGTTTAAAAATGTCTGTAGCAATATAAAGGGATCGAATTTCAAGTGGTTTGATATTCCTAGCTATATATATATATATAGGTGTATTACGCAGTACTCTCCTTCATCAGAATGACAGACCTTTTATGTAAGGAAATGACACAGATTAATTTTAAGAAGATAGCTCTATCATGGTGAGGCCGACTGGTAGAGCAGAGAGTTTGATCTGTAGATCAGCGAGGGGGAGTCTTGTAACTGCCTGGACTGATCGTGGCCTGAACTTAAGCAATGATGCAAGTATAGAGCAGCTGGGTGATTCTTCAAATGTGGTTAAAGTAGATGATTGAAGAGAAGCTGTTAAAATATTTCTAGGTCTTCAGTTCAGACCAATACCCAGATAGTGATATGTAGCTAACAAGAAGAAGAAATAAAGGAGAAATGGCTATGTGGGGAAAGATAAGTAAATAACGAGTGACTCACAAAACTGTGTATGCAGCTCCAACCTGTATTCCAAGTCCAGAGTCATATTTTCAACTGTCCTTCTGATAACCTACAAGGAGTGTAGCATGTTTATAAGCCAACCTCATCCACATAGGGGAGTAGTTTATTCCTTCAGGGGTCCTACATATTAAAGGCATTATCTTCACCCTACTTACTTAACCAACTTCCTCCAAATAGGGAACATTCTATTCCTTCAGGTGTCTTGTATATATTCTAGTGTCTTACGTCTCTGGGAGCCATTCTTTGCTGGAATAAGAGGTTACAGATTCCGATTGTTCTAGAAAGTCCTAGGTCCTACATACGTTTTGGAAGAAGTCTCCCTTTCCTGGTCACTGTCCAACATGATCTGCGTTACCTTATAGTCATCACAGAACTTCCTACAAAAATTTCTCAGGGGGTGCCCGGGCGCCTCAGTCGGTTGAGCATCTCACTCTGGATTTCGGCCCAGGTTATGATATCGCGGTCGTGAGATCAAGCCCCGCATCGGGCTCCACTCTGTGCGCAGAGCCTGCTTAGGATTCTCTCTTTCCCTCTCCTTCTGCCCCTCCTGCTCTCTCTCAATCTCTCTCTCTCCCTCTCTCTTTCAAAAAAAAAGGGGGGGGGAGCTAAAAAATTTCTCAGTACATCATCAAGATTCTTAAACATGAGTTGAAATCCAGTTGGAGCCAATTGTGAGCCTGTGTTCACCATCTTGGAAAACATGCCTCACTCATCAAAGTTATTCTATCCTTCTGAGCCTAAAACTGGTTGGAAATCCGCAAAGTTATACCCTCCCAACAAGATTAAAAGATCTCTCTACCCATTCAAGAACTTGCAAGTGGGCAGATTCCCCGAGACCCAGAACTAATATCTGTATGCCACGAGCTCTGGAGAATCCTCTGATAAAGTGGGTCCTCTCTTAGGAAGTTCAGGTACCTTGAGAAGTTCCATGAGAGAATTAAAAGACTCTTGAAATTCCTGGAATAACTTAAAAAATTAAAAGATGTGTAGATGTCTGTCAGAAGAAAGTCCATAGTTTTCATCACATTCTCATAAGGAACCATGATCCTTATAAGACTAGTATTTATGGGACGCCTGGGTGGCTCAGTTGGTTAAGCGTCTGACTCTTGACCTCAGCTCATGGTTCCTGAGTTCAAGCCTGACATCAGGGTCTGTGCTGATGGCACGGAGCCTGCTTGGGAGTCTGTCTCTCCCTCTCTCTCTGCCCCTCCCCTGCTTGTGCTTTCTCTCAAAATAAATAAATAAACTTAATTTTTTTTTAAACTGGTGTCAGGTAAACTTTGTATTACAACGTCCTCCGATTGCTCTCCTGAAATTGGGAATTTTCCCCCTTCTTACTAGTGTAAGGCTATGCCAAGTCAAGTACTCAAAACATATTTGTTGAATGATTAACAGTTAATAAACTTCTTATGTTTTCCTGTTATTTTAGATGGTTTACTTTCTTGCACTGGTGATTCTTGCCATTTTTCTGCCCTAAAATACTTTCAAACATGTTATGCTTCTGTAGTTAATGTATTACAGCAGTGGAGTATACATTTGTGATTGGGATTCATGGATCAACACACGCATCAATTATGGGAAGTCAGAATTTCAAAAAGGTTACATATACGTTTCTTGTTCAGAAACCGCATTCTTCCCAAGGCTTGAGATTCGGTTTCCTGTTTGAGATATTAGAGGAGTTAGAACCATGACCTCCGTTGCTACAATAGTCTTTCCCTGTTGCTCACTAAGAAAACCGGTGCTTCACCTTAGGCCTCTTTCTCGGCCTTCTTAGACCCCAAGCTGGATTAAAACCTTTGTTTTGAGAAGGCATGCATCATTTTTGATAGCTGTTCAGGAGACGTCTTGTCTTTTTAAAATGACTCCCCGTTCAGTTCTGCCTTCCTCTGTAAAGATAGTTCCTAAATGTTCAGCTAGAACCGAGTAACGCCATCTTCTCGACGATACCGTGGTGAATTTCCATTTGCTTCCTAGCGGAGTATCGTTATTATTACCACTACAGTTCTTATTGTTAGTCTCGGCACATAATGCAGCCCTCGAAATGTTTCTGAGTCTCCAGAGATGATCTGTGATGGAGGGGAGAGCAAGGCAGGAGAGAACTCCCCAACCAGAGGCCTAGCCTGGAAGGGCCATGGCCTTTTAGCTTCGGTTTACAATGACTCAGACTCTCAAGCATTCCACACATGACATCTATTTCTTTTCTTCTCTGAAGTAAACAATGTATGTTTCAAAGAGAGCCCTTCTAGCCCCCTCCCCACCTCAGCTTTGAAGGATAGAGTAATCAAATGTGGATGAAAGACAGAAAGAACGAAGAACATTGTTTGTTTCCATATAAATAATTGCCTCTCTGAGCACAACTAGAACGTTTTGTGGCTTTGTTTTGTCTCCTATCTGCCTCCTAGAGCAGAGATGGGAAGAGAAGACAAGATCTTGGAGTGCAGTTGGTGGCTGGCTGGAAGACATGTCCGCAGCACATGCCCCGATTCCCAGACATGAACAGATGGAGTGTTCGCGATCATCCGGGGTGGGCTCCGCATCCCCGACCTGGGAACGTTAAAACCTACAGATAGAAAAATAGAAGCTGTCTTCAGGAAACCGAAATAGAGCTGAGGTTTCACTCTGTTGTTAACTGATGCTGAACTCCAAGGTACCGACACAAAATTAGACTCCAGAAATAAGTATCTTTTTAGGCGCCAGTCGTGTTGTCATAAGCTGTCTCTTTGAATGAGTGTCATCTATGAAGTGTGACATTTAGTCTTGGGGATTCAAATGCGATGCAGCATTTGTCACTTACTATTTATTCCTAGTGAAATGAAACATACACCAGGCACTCGTGTTTGCATCATGATGACAATATTTCGTGTCTCCCCACCCAACACATACCCCAAGACAATGTAGTTATGTAGCCATAGGTAATATACTTTAACTTTGCTTTAATGCTATCTTCTACATAGTAACAAGCAGATCTATCTGGGATCTCATTCAACAAAGTCTAGTGACTATCATCCTGAAATAGCATCTCCTTTGGAAGCCTGAATAGCAAAATACCTTATAGAAAGTACCACAGTGGCAAAGCCAATATGTGTACGTTCAGACGATTTGTCTACTTTCATCACTGAATGGGAATATTTGGGACTCTGAAATACTCTAAAAAGGGAGTGATATAATCACAGAGATTTTATTTGCAAATCAGGAGGCTATTTATTAAAACGATATCCAAGAAGGAAGGAACAATTCTGTGATTACATAACTGAGGGGGGTTAATTGTAGAAGAGAGGCAATGATCCTACATCTTGTCAAAAAGAAATGACTGCTTTAAGGTTTTAGCATTTGAATCTCCAAAGCCTCAAAAGTGCAAGTCTCTTTTGTGAATGTTTCCTTATTAACAACAAAAATAATAATAGCCAATATTTGTCCATAATATTTTGACACATTACCACTCACTTTTGCAAGAGCTCTAGTCTTGCAAATCTCATCCCAGTATTTGTGACTATTTCTAATAATAAAAGTTGATTACGTGCCAGTCATTATTTTATTATTTTTTAATTTTTCTAATGTTTTATCTATTTTTGAGAGAGAGAGACAGCGTGAGCAGGGAAGGGTCAGAGAGAGAGGGAGACACAGAATCTGAAGCAGGCTCCAGGCTCTGAGCTGGCTGTCAGCACAGAGCCCGACGCGGAGCTCGAACCCATGAACGTGAGATCATGACCTGAGCTGAAGTCGGGCGCTTAACCGACTGAGCCACCCAGGCGCCCCTATTTTTTTAATGTTTATTTATTTTTGAGAGGGAGAGAGACAGGGTGTGAGCCAGGGAGGGGTAGAGAGAGAGGGAAACACAGAAACCTGAAAGAGGCTCCAGGCTCTGAGCTGTCAGCACAGAGCCTGAAGTGGGGCTCAAACCCATGAATCGTAAGATCATGACCTGAGCTGAAGTCAGAAGCTTAACTGACTGAGCCACCCAGGCGCCCCTTCATTCATTCTACTTTATAATCTTGTTTCTTGAGGAGATAAACTTTCTTATCCTAAAGTCACTGAGAAAGAAACTCTAGTAGAAGGCAAAATCAAAATTAAAGCCAAATGCACTTGACCCCTAAACATTTGCTCCTAACCACTGTACTTTATCTTTCCACATGTGTTTCTGGCTGTTAGCAAGGGGAGAGGCAGAGGATAAAATCACTTTGTTGATTGCCTGTCCTTCAAAGGATCTGTACAAGAGAGACAAAGAACATCACATAGTCAAGGACAAAAAAACAAAAACACGGCCCAAACATACGCAAGCAGTATCGACAAAGCTAAATCTCTGTGTGAGCTAAAGCTAAAAATCACGGAAAAGACCAAAACAGAATCTCTTTAATATGTTTACCTACATTTGAGATGAAAAGAACAAAAATCAGCAAGGTAACTATGTGGATCAAATGGTTTACTATTACCACATGAGAAAAAGGAAGCAATGTGACCCGAATTTTCTTCTTCCTTTTCCATCCAAGAGAACAGCCTTCACCTTGAAAGGCAACAATGTGGTTGAAAGGGCATTCTAAGAGAGATAAATAGTAATACAACTCTATGCTACTTTCAATGAGGTAAAACATGGGCCACCTGGGTGGGTCAGTGGGTTGAGCATCCGACTTCAGCTCAGGTCATGATCTCACGCTGCGTGGGTTCAAGCCCCACATCGGGCTCTGTGCTTACAGCTCAGAGCCTGGAGCCTGCTTCAGTCTCTGTGTCTCCCTCTGTCTCTGTCCCTCCCCTGCTCGCTCTCTGTCTCTCAAAATAAAATAAAGACATAGAAAAAAATTTTAATAAAATAAAAATATATGAGGTAAAACATATGGATTGCAAACAATTCTATTTCTGGGACACCTGGGAGGCTCAGTGGATTGAGCATCTGACTCTTGATTTCAGCTCAGGTCATGATCTCACAGTTCAGTTGGTGGATTCTGCACTGTTTGGGAATCTCTTTCTGCCTCTCTCTCTGCCACTCTCCCACTCGGGTCTGTGCTCTCTCTCTCTCTCTCTCTCAAGATAAATAAATAAACGTTAAAAATAAATAAATAAAATGTTAAAAACAATTCCATCTCAATGTGACAAAAATCTTATGGATATAAACATAGGGAAATTCTGGGAATCTCTCAATTTGATTAAACAAGCGTACATGTGCCAGGTTTGATACAAAAGACGAACAACACAGTCTCTTCCCGCCAGGGCTCAGAACCTGATGGAGATATTTTCAAAACCACAAAGCAAGTTTTAACATATAGTAGGTAAAAATTGCTAGTTTTGAGTTAGGAGAGAGAGAAATTAATTCCTCCTATAAAATCTCAAGAGGGCTTATAATGAATGTCTTACTTAATATGGACATTCAGAATGAGTAAGACTTCCACAGGGAGAAATGGGGTAGAAGGATCCACAAGTCGCTAGGAGGGTGCTAGTCACGCCATTGCGGTATCGGGGCACAACAGTGCCGGTTTACTTAGGGACGTGTGAACGGTGCAGTTTGGGAGAAATTGAGGTAAATGATGGAGATTATATGGGTCACTAAGATAGTAACATAGGGATTTCTCTTTTATTTAGCACTGTATATCCGGCACGTGCCTGGTAAGGATTAGTACCCAATACACGAAACAAAGGAAGAGAAATGTGAATTTGAATATAGACAAATGTTGCCTTAATTTTCAAAACTGGAGAAAAGTTGGATCACAGAACAGTTGTAACAGACTGATTTGCAAACATGGAAAAATAAAAGTCGTATTCATGGGGAACCAGCATGGATTTCTCAGTAGCTAAGCCCACTAGTTTCCTCACTTCTTTTTTATTTTTTTTTTAATGTTTATTTTATTTTTGACAGGGAGAGAGCACAAGTAGGGAAGGGGCAGAGAGAGGGAGACACAGAATCCGAAGCAGGCTCCAGGCTCTGAGCTGTCAGCCCAGAGCCCGACATGGGGCTCAAACTCACGAACCGTGAGATCATGACCTGAGCCAAAGTCAGACTCTTAACCGACTGAGCCACCCAGGCGCCCCTCCTCACTTCTTTTATTTCCCAACTTTTTTATTTCGAAAAATGACAATTATAGAAATGCTGAAAGAATAATTCAATGAACACACATTCATACTGAACTTAGATTCTCCAAATGTTAATATTCTGCGAAATTTATACTACCCCCCTCTCCCTCCTCCTCCCCTCCCCTCTCCCCTCCCCTCTCCCTTCCCCCTCCCCTTCTCCCTCTCTGATGTGAGATAATAAAATGCCTACGTGATGAAAAGGGAGGGGAATGACTAGCCTAACGCTCTGTAACAAGGTCTACGTCATTCCCTTTCCTTCTTATCACGTAGGCATTTTATCATCTCACATCATCGCAGGAAGGAGAAAAGTGAGTACAGTACAATAAGATATTTTGAGAAAGAGACCATATTCACATAACCTTTGCTACACTTTATTGTTATCGTTGTTCTATTTTACTCTTAGTGACTGTTGTTTATCTCTCACTGTGCCCAATTTATAAATTAAACTTTATCATAGGTATGTAAAACACAGTAACATAGCAAACATAGTATAAAATGGATTTTTAAAAAACCCACATACTAGTTGCGGTTCAGGCATCCACTGAGGGTCCTGGAATGTATCTCCCACAAATATGGGGGAGACTACTGCATATACACAAGTATATATATATATATACATATATATACACACATATATGTACACATATACATACAAGTGTATATATATACACACACACAACTATACTTTATCTATGTGTAAAGGTTTCTCTTGTTTTCAGAACCATGTGAAAGTAAGTTTCAGGTAGCATGGCTTCCTTCTAAAATAACGTTGCCAGACTGGTGTTAACAAATATAATGTATCGGGGCTTTCAAAAGCATCAGCAAAATGTTTCCTCTTTTATTGTTTTGAAGGTTTTGTTTTGTTTTGTTTTGCAAAATGCTCCTTAATAGCTTCATGAAGTAAGTGGAAAAATGGGATATCAAATGATACGACCAGGTGAATTCACAGTTAGTTAAATCAACATACTGAAGCGTGTTGATTAATGGATCCGTTTCACCCTGAAGGCATGTCGCTAGTACTGTACTGTGGGGCTCTCTACTTACTGCAGTTGAAGTAAACATTTTATCTCCTTGTGAGAGTGTATCCCTGGACAATGTCTAGTTCAACTCTTTCCAGCTGTAGTTTATACAAATCACATTTAAGGTTTTTTTTTTTAAATATACTTATTCATGTCCGCGCCCAGAGCTACTGACTCAGTATGACTGGGAAAGGGCTCCAGATATCTGTGGCAGGACACCTATAACTGAGAATCATTGATTTAGGCTAACTATCTTCATTGAATTAAATCTCTAGCTGCCCCTACCTCACTGCAGATAATTTAGATCTAAGAACCTTCAGACACTTCTGCTACAAAAAAATTGCCTGAGCACAGAGTACGTCCACCTGAATGAAATGGATTTGCCAATTTCAGGTGCTCTCGTTCAACCTGTAGCTACAGTTTCAATTAACACTTAAAAAAAATTCCGGGACACCTAAGGAGCTCTGTCAGTTAAGCATCCATCTTCAGCTCAGGTCATGATCTCATGATTCCTGAGTTCAAGGCCCGTGTCAGGCTCTGCGCAGACAGCTCAGAGCCTAGAACCTGCTTCGGATTCTGTGTCTCCCTCTCTCTCTGCCCCTTCCCCGCTCACACTCTGTCTCTCTCTCTCTCTCTCAAAATGAAACATTAAAAACGTTTAAGACTTAAAAAACAATTCATAGTTATACCTTCTAGACAGGCTAGAGGCCCTTGTTTTTTAATATCTTCTAACGGCTGAGATCTTACTCCTAGAATGTGGCTAAATCAGGACTCAAAACATAAAAATTATAATGTGTACGCTCTTCCTCTGAGTTTTAGTTTCAGATGTTTGAAAGAGACCTATATTTGATAGTAAGAATCCCCACTTTCAAGGCTTTTGGGCATTTTTCTACATATAAGATGAAAATATATTAATTGGGGTCCAGAACTTAGCATCTAGAGGAGGAACATCTTCCAAGGAGGAACATCATAGACTCATAAAGAAAAATCTTTTCCTTCTGTGTTGTGGTTTATCTCTTTATTTTTTAAAATATTTACTATTGAGAGAGAGAGAGAGAGAGAGACAGAGCATGAGCAAAGGAGGGTCAGAGAGAGAGGGAGACACAGAATCTGAAGGAGGCTCCAGTCTCCGAGCTAGCTGTCAGCACAGAGCCCGACTTGGGGCTCAAACCCAGGAACCATGAGATCACGACCTGAGCCGAAGTCGGACGTTTAACCAACTGAGCCACCCAGGTGCCCCATGGTGGTTTATCTCTTTAATAAGAAATAATTTAGGGTTTTGTCTTCTAAGGACCATGCTGTTTTTTGAGATGTGACTACAATTTAAAAATTCTTTAATCTCTATGAACTCTTTGCAAATTATAAGATAATAATCAGATGACTTCAATGTTGTGGTGGGTGGGAGGTTATCAAGACCTTGTACATGGACTCTCTGTGGACTTGGAGTTTGATTTCCCTATAAATCTGTCATCTAGGGCTAGCTGTGTACATCAGAACAGGACAAGAAAAGACAAAGAACTTTTCAATTTAATACTTTTTCAAAGACAGTTTATGGAATCAATCTGGAACAAATTGCACACTTATCTGCATGTATCAGGTCAGTATTATTGGATTCCAACTTGCTTTTCCCTGCCAGGGTAAAGAAAAGTAGACCACAGTGGGAATAAATTGTGTAAACAAAACAAAACAAAATCTTAAATCTATTATGCTATTGAGAAAGGGAAGTTATGTTAACAAGAATATGTGAAAGATGGTTTTCCCTTACAGATAACTTTCCAATATCGCTTATACAAATTTAAGAAAACTATCACCCCAACATCTGAAGACTGATAATAACTAACACCTACCAAATACTTAATATTTTCCAGGTGCTCTTATAATTGCTTTAGATCTGGGGTTTTTAACCTTGACTACAAATTAGAATCATCTGGGGAGCTATAACATTGCAGATGACCAGGACTCGATCGAAGCCAATTGAATTAGAATACTTGGGGATGATGTCGGTCCAAGCATTTAGTGGTCACCAGGTGACCGTAATAGGCAGCTGAAGCTGTGAACTATTGTTTCTGATACACCAACTCATTTAATCCTTACAACAGCCCCTTGATGTGGGGTACTTTTTCTTACATTCACTATCACCATCACCATTTCAATGACAGGTGAGGCCCCTTGACAGAAGAACGTAGAGGTCCCTGGGTGGCCCAGTCGGTTAAGTGTCTGACTTTGGCTCAGGTCATGATCTCACAGTTTTGAGTTTGAGCCCTACAGAGGGCTGTCTGCTGTCAGCACAGAGCCCGCTTTGGATCCTCTGTCCCCCTCTCTCTGCCTCACCCTCTCTCAAAAAACAAAATAAATATTTAAAAAAAATTTTAATATGAAGTTAATGTCCCGAGTCCATCAGCTCATAAGTGTCAGAACTGGGATTTGAACCCAGGCAGTGGGACTCTATCATGCTCTAATTATATTATTGCCACCCAAATGAAAACCCACAGATTCACACAATTTTTTTCAGCCTTTGAAGTGCCAATCATAAATGTTGCTTTAGGGGCCCTTACATATTATCAGTCTGTTTGGTTGAGAGTTGAATGGAGACGGGGCGCCTGGGTGGCTTAGTCGGTTAAGCGTCTGACTTTCGCTTAGGTCATGATCTCGTGGCTTGTGGGTTCGAGCCCCACGTCGGACTCTGTGCTGACTGCCAGCTCGGAGCCTGGAGCCTGTTTCGGAGTCTGTGACTCCCTCTCTCTCTGACCCTCCCCTGCTCATGCTGTCTCTCTCTCTCTCTCCTAGAAATAAATAAAACATTTAAAAAAAGAGAGAGAGAGTTGAATGGAGAGAAAATAATGTCTGTGGAGAAAAATTCCTATTTGTCAACATTATAATATGACCAAGTTATCTAGTGTCTAAAGCATATATCTATTGCCATCGAGCAGTGTCAGGCCCTCACTCTTTAATACAGTCTCAAGCCAAGTACTATAGAGTTCCTATTTTTAAAACACTGCAGAAAAGTTACATGTATAGTAGATTGAAGCAAGATCCATTCTTCTGGACAGTCTATGTTATAGCCTTCAATTAAGAGAATCCAGATGAAGGCTTACTATTTAGCCTGTTATTTGAGTCCTTTGCAGAGTTATCTTCACTGTAGTGTTTCAAGATTCCATATTTATGTACTCACATCCTATTTCATGTTTCTTTTGGTGCAAGATGCTTCAAAATTTTTGAGGCAGAGTTGTAAATAAATAATCAGAGGGTGCCTGGGTGGTTCAGTCAGTTAAGCATCTGACTTCGGCTCAGGTCATGATCTCTCTGTAGGTAGGTTCAAGCCCCACGTTGGGCTCTGCACTGACAGCTCAGAGCCTGGGGCCTGCTTTGGATTTTGTGTGTGTCTCCCTCTCTGCCCCTCCCCTGCTCACACTCTGTCTCTCAAAAATGAATAAACGTTAAAAATTTTTTTGAAAATCAGGTACACTGCTTATATGGTAGTGACTTGGTGGGAGGCATACAAGGCTTGCTATGAATCACATGAGTTTAGAAGGTGTATCTAAAATGCTGTATCACAGAATCTGAACTAAAAACAGCATGTAAAGATCTCAGTGATACGCTGAAGCAAAAAAGATTAAAAGTTTAAAAAAGTATGTTTTGTACCTTGCCCTCGATTCACCAGAACACAAAGCAGAATATACCACTTTGAGTCAATTCACCCTGTATTTGGACAGAACCGGCTGCTAGAAAGTTCCTCCTTGTATTGAAATGACACCACCTCTTGTAACTTTTATCTAACGGTCTTGGCTTTTTCTACCCCAGCACACAGGAAAACACCAAATGGCTTGACAAAAGTCTGCAAATCATACTAAGTGACATCAAATAGCTGAATATATTATCTCCAGGAAGCAATTTAACTCAGTGGTTAAGAACCTGAGTTCTAGGGGCGCCTGAAGATGGCTCAGTGGGTTAAGGGTCTGACTCTTGATCTCATCTCTGGTCATGATCTCACGGTTCATGGGATCGGGCCCCACATCTGGCTCTGTGCTGACAGGATGGAGAGTGCTCAGAATTCTCTCTCTCCCTCTCTCTCTTCCCCTCCTTCACTTGTACTCTCTCAAAATAAATAAACTTAAAAAAAAAAACCACAAGGACCTGAGTTCAGGCTACAGACATACTGGGTTCAAGTCTGAGTAGGATAAGCAGTCCTCCCAGCTCACCCACGAATACGATACTTCTGGCAGGTAGGATGTGATCAAGCCCCGTGAAAACCCCAGACACCAAATGTTCAAGTCAGCTTCCCCAGGCGGGGAGTATTCTTTGAATATTGTCATACACTGGTGCCAGGAGGGTAACGTGCCCTGAGGAAGATGGAACTTTCCTGATCGGATCCCTTCCAGGCTTCACCGTATTCCTCTCTTCCATTGACTGGTTCTAACTTGTATTCTTTTGCTCTAAGAAAACTGTTATTATAAAGAGGTGTGTGAGTTACTCTAGTGAATTATTAAAGCTGAGAATGATCACGGGAATCCCCAGATTTGTAGGCCTTGACATTCTTGAACTTGTGGCTAGTGCCTGAAGCCAGGGCAATCTGTGGACACTCTTCCCTCAGACTGTGCAGATCTGCTAACTCTTTACACACCCTGTAAGACAGTTTCAAAACACAAGAAGCAAACATTGACAAAATAAAGGAGAAAAACTGACAAAATTCACAAATATCATTGTTGAATATTTTGAATACTATAGAACGTCTCTCAAAATAGCTGAATGGGACAAGTAGGGAAAATATCTCTAAAGATATAGAAAACCTAAAAAACGCAATTAACAAATTTGACCTAACATATAGATTTTATGTGATATTAATTTAATTTACACTACATAAAAAGTACAATAGAATATACAGTTGACCCTGGAGCAATATGGTGGTTTTTTACAGTCCAGTACTTTAAATGTATTTTCTCTTCCTCATAATTACCTTAATAACATCTTTTTTCTCTAGCTTACTTTATTGTAAGAATACAGTATATAATACATACGACATAGAAAATATGTGTTCATCAACTGTTTATGTTATTGGTAAGGCTTCCTGTCAACAGTAGGTTATTAGCAGTTAAGTGGAAAGTCAAAAGTTGTATGTAGATTTCTGACTGCGTGGGGGGCTGGCACATTGCTAAGGGTTAAATGTATATTGTTCTTAAGTACACACTGACTATTTTCCAAAGTCAAACAGATGTGATTGTAAAATGAACCTCAGCAGATAGAAACTGTTTGAAATCATTCAGAATATATTCTTTGAACATAGTGGAATTAAAGTAAAAAGAATAATTTCCAGTATTCTAGTTTACTCCAAAATGCTTGGAAACTAAGGAATCCACTTCTAAATATCTCATGGGTCAAGAAAGAATCAGAATAGAAATTAGAAAATATTTTAAGTGGAAGGATAACAATGATATGAGAAAAAGTTTGAGGTATGCAGCTAAAGCAGTGTTTAGAAAGAAATATATAGCTTTAGGGGCGCCTGGCTGGCTCAGTCAGGAGAGCGTGTGACTCTTGATCTCGGGGTTGTGAGTTCAAGCCCCATGATGGCAGTAGAGATTACTCAAAAATAGAAAGAAATATATAGCTTTAAATGTGTACATTAGAAAAGAAGAAAGATTGAACTTTAGTAATCTAAGTAACCATCTCAAGATAGTAGAAAAAAGCACTAAATCAACCATAAAAGAAAAATAGAAGGAAACAAATAATAAAGATAAGAACAGGGGTGAATAAAATAGAAGAAGTATGTGCAATAGAGGAAATCAACGAAATCTGAAGTTCAATCTTTAAAGGAATAATAAATTTATATTCTCTACTAAGACTGATCAAGGGGGAGAAAAGACAGAAACAACAAACTGCCAACTTAAACTTAGACTTCAAAGTCTAAGAGGACATTCGTACTTCCAGGATTCCAACATGTGGGGGGAAAACACATAATTGGTAAAAAATATTCTTTTAAATGGATGATGGGCATGGAGGGGGGCTCTTGTTGGGATGAGTGCTGGGGGTTACATGGAAACCAAATTGACAATAAACTGTATTAAAAAATTCTTTTGAAAAATAACCATTTAGTCTCTGGAAATTATACAAAGGGTATCCATCAAATGAAGAAGCATGGACGTTCAAGAGGACCTATCAAATATCCATGACAACAGTGAGAGTCTTAAGCCTCAACTCACTCCCTTCCCAGATGTGCCTCACACAGAAAAGGGGTGGCCAAGAAGATGGGGCTCATCTCCTCACGGCTCCCGGTCAAGGGGTTATGGCACACCCCCAGGCCACCAGCATTTCTCACCGTCTCCAACTCTAAGTTGAAGTGGCTGAATCTGGTAAGTGTAGCTGAGGGGTTGGGGGCTCCCACACTGCAAGCAGCCCCCTCTCAGGGGAAGAAACTCTAACCCAGGCATGGCAGACCAATAATACGGGATTAGGGTAGGAAGATGTAATACTGTTGACATATCCATGCTCCCCAAAGTGAACTAACCGCAGGTTCAACACAGTCCCTATCGAAACCGCAATAAGCTTTTTGTAAAAATGGAACGGATGATCCTCAAATTCATACGGGATTCCAAGGGGCTCTGAAAAGCCAAAACAATATTGAAAAAGAACCAATCCATCTCAAATTAATTTTTATGCACAGTGTGCAACAGAGGTCAAGGTTCATTTTTTTTTTCCTGTAGTCCAGCTGTTTCAGCTCCACTTATTGAAAAACTTTCTTTTCCCCCATTGACTTGCCTTGGTGCCTCGGTTGAAAATCAGCTGCCTTTATTTATGTGGGCCTCTTACTGGATTGTATTTTCTTCCATTAAACTACTTATTCCTGCGCTAATACCACATTCTCTTGATTACTATAGCTTTATAATAAATTTTGAAATTAAAAATGAATAGTCAGAGGACTTTCACTTCTGAAATTAAAAACTCACTTCAAAGCTATAGTACTCAAAACTGTGCATTGCTGGCGAAAGGATACTCATTCAGACAGATGGAATGGAAATAAACCCACACATCTGTGGCCAATTCGTTTTGGACAAGGCTGCCACATCCACTCAGTGGGGAAAGAAAAGTTTCTACAACAGGATGTCCATGTGCAAAAGAATGGTTACACAAAAAATTAACTCAAATGTAAATGTAAAGCTAAAACCATGAAAGTCTTAGAAGCCAACATGGGCTAAAACTTCATGACCTTGGATTCGGCAAGGAATGTTTATATACAACCCCCAAAACACAAGCAACAAAAGAAGAGAAATAGATAAAGTGGGCTTCATCAAGATTTAAAACTCTTCTATAATCAAAGGATATTATAAAAGAAGTGAGAAGACAAATGTACAGAATGGGACATATATGCCAATCATATGTCTGACAAAGGATTATCAGATTCCATAACAAACTTCAACTCAACAGCAAAAACCCAAAGCCGAATAAAGAATGGAAAACAGCAAAAACCTTAAATAGATATTTCTCTGGAGAAGATATTCAAACGGCTAAAAAAGATGCTCAGTAGCCTCAGTCATTAGAGAAATGCAAATCAAAACCACAATGAGATCCTCATTTCACACCTATTAGGATGGCTTACAGTCAAAAATACAGAAAATAACAAGTAATGGCAAGGAAATTGAGATATTGGAACTTTGATACATTGCTGGTAGCAATGTAAGATGGTCTAGCCACTGTGGAAAACAGTTTGGTCGTTCCTCAAAATCTAAACATGGAATTATTATATGACTTAGCAATGCCACTACTAGGTATATGCCCAAAAGAACTGAAATCAGGGACTCAAACAAACACTTGTATGTCAGTGTTCATAGCAGTATTATCCACAATAACCAAAAGATGGAAAAAACCTGAGAGTCCATCAACAGATGAATAGGTAAAGAAAATGTGGTATTGTAGTCCAACAATAAAATATTACTTATAAAAGAAAAAATAAAGTTCTTTTTAAAAATTTTTTGACATTTATTCATTTTTGAGAGACTGAGAGACAGAGTATGAGTGGGGGAGGGGCAGAGAGAGAGAAAAGAAACACAGAGTCTGAAGCAGGCTCCAGGCTCTGAGGTGTCAGCAAAGAGCCCAACGTGGGGCTCAAACTCAAGGACTGTGAGATCATGACCTGAGCCGAAGTCGGATGCTTAACGGACTGAGCCACCCAGGTGCCCCAGGAAGAATAAAGTTCTGATAGATGTTTTAATATGGATGAGACTTGAAAATACAAACATATTTCAAGGAAATTTAAAAAGACCTAAATAAGTAAAAAAGATATTCTATATTAACAGACTAGAAAGCTGTAATACAGTTAAGATGGCAATACTACCCAAATTCATCTACAGTGTCAATAAAATCTCTATCAAATCCTACCTTCCTTCCTTGCAGAAATTAAAACTTTGATCCTAAAATTCATATGGAAATTCTAGGCTGCAAAATAACCAAAAATCTCTTGAAAAAGAAGTACAAAGCTGGAGGACTTACACTTTCTGATGGCAAAACTTACTACGAAGCTATAGTGATCACGACAGTATGGTACTGGCATAAAGACAAACATGAGGTCAGTGACACAGATTTGGAGCCAAGAAATAAACCTTTCCATTTATGCTCAACTGGTTTATTGACATGGGTTCCAAAACACCTCAACGATGAAAGAATAATCTTTCAACAAACGGTGCTGGGACAACTTCATGTCCAAAAGCAAAACACTGAACCATACACAAACAATAATTCAAAATCAATCAAACCCATACATGTAAGGAGATAAAACTATAAAATTCTTAGCAGAAAACATAGATGTTCATCATGG
Source organism: Hyaena hyaena (assembly GCF_003009895.1). Classification (NCBI taxonomy): domain Eukaryota; kingdom Metazoa; phylum Chordata; class Mammalia; order Carnivora; family Hyaenidae; genus Hyaena; species Hyaena hyaena. The sequence continues at coordinate 95,833 of NW_024080872.1, read as the reverse complement.
TAACTATGCATCGGGCAAAGGTTTTCCAGATATGATGCCAAAGGCTCTAGCAAACAAAGGAAAAAGAAATTGAACCCTTAAAATTCAATTAAAAAGATAACTCAACTAAAACTTGCCAAAAGATCTGAATAGACATTTCTCCAAAGAAATGGAATATAGAGTTTGTATACCAAAGAAGGTATACAAGTGACCAATAAGTACATGAAAAGAGGATCCACACCATTAACCATCTGGAGACTGTGAATCATATACACAACTTGATAGCGTTTTACCCACAGTATATGGCTATAAACAAAAACCCACACTATCAAGTTTCGGCAGGTATGTGGAGAAATTG
>NW_024080872.1:0-93765 GCF_003009895.1 Hyaena hyaena | reverse complement strand
CAGGCTCTGAGCTGGCAGTCTGCACAGAGCCCGATGCGGGGCTTGAACCCACGAACCGCGAGATCATGACCTAAGCGAAAGTCGGACGCTTAACCGACTAAGCCACCCAGGCGCCCCTTTATGTTTATTTTTTAAGAGAGACAGAGACAAAGTGTGAGCGGGGGAGGAGTGGAGAGAGGGAGACACAGAATCTGAAGCAGGCTCCAGGCTCTGAGCTGTCAGCACAGAGCCCAATGCAGGGCTCGAACTCACACGAGATCATGCCCTGAGCCGAAGTCTGACACCTAACCGACTGAACCACCCAGGCGCCCCCTTGCACTTTTCCCCAAATATTTAAAAACGTATCTATTATCTTTCTGATAGGTGATTCCTTTAGATTCTTCATAGGCTAAGAAGATTCTAATGAATCTTCCTCTCCACTCTCTCAGTTAATACATGTACAATTTCGCTGTTACCAACAACATGTAAGTTAAAAGTTTTCTAAGACAGTCAGCAGAAATACTCCCATTGAAAGCATCAGCGCAAAGTAAGAAAAATGAACTATCCCTGAGAAAAACCAATTCTCTGCCAATATCACAATGACGTGGTTTCACTGTCAAATTCCAAGGATTAAGTTGGCATATAATTATAACGATCTAAAAAAGCAAAGCATTGAAAAGAAGCTGTGGAGATTGAGAGGAACTCTGAGGTTTCTAAGTGCAGTTTGCATTGATGTCCTTTACCTTTTCAAGTTTTAGGTGAGTCCGCCTGAAGGATTACCTTAAGAGGAGCTAAAGAGGAAGAAGGACCCAAGTACATCCATTCTTTCTGCCTAGAAAAGTTTTTTCACATTTTACAACTGCCCTCTGGGTATGGTTTTCAACCTAAAAGCGTTAATGTGGACTTTCCAACTTAGGATCAATGATCTAACTTAGCAGAGAGAAGCAGGTGACAGCTTAAGGGCTCTGATTTCTTTTTTTCTTTTCTTTTCCTTTCTTTTCTTTTCCTTTCCTTTCCTCTCTTCTCCTCTCTTCTCCTCTCTTCTCTTCTCTTCTCTTCTCTTCTCTTCTCTTCTCTTCTCTTCTCTTCGATAGAGAGTACAAGTGAGTGGAGGGCAGAAAGAGAAAGAGAGAGAGAAGCAGGGCTCACCCAGGCTCATGATCACCCAAAGCGGGGCTCGAGCTCACCCAATACAGAGCTCAAACTCACCCATCAGAGGACTCGAACTCACAAACCATGAGATCATGACCGGAGCCAAAGTCAGATGCTTAACCGACTGAGCCACCCAGCCACTCCTCAAGGGCTCTGTTTATAGGGACACCCTGTCACAGAGGGATTTTTAAGTACAGAAAAAAAAGTAATTTTAATAAATATGTGGATCTTGAAAAACAAATAAAGTATATAGGACAGATATCAACATGAACTAAGGGTAAGGAAGTGCTGGGAGCCACACCGGCCTCGCTGGATGACAGTCACAGCGAGGAAATGGCAGCGTTTGCAAAAACTGGTATCTCCTTCTGCTACTAGTGGCTCATGTTGGAAATGAGGCTGCAGGTATTGACCAGGCCTCACAATATTCCAGATCAGACCGATATTCCCCACACAGATTTCTCATAGGAAAAGCATATTCCTGCCTTTTCAAAAGAGACTTCAGATGAAAGCACTGTGGATGATGGTCAAAAGGCTCTTCCTATGGGCCTCGCAGATCCAAGACTTACATAATAAAGGGGGCTAAGAACACAGAGTTACAGTGGAGTGTGGCCCTGAGACAAGGAGCCTAATTTAGAGTTAAGGACAGAGATCCACCCCCACCCAATTGTTCCTGCTTGGAACATCTTGTGAGTGACTTATTCTGGCCTTGAATATGCTGATTGCTCCCTGTGAAGGGACCTATTCAGGAACTTCTTCTTTTGCGATTATGCGAGCAAAGGTGTTTCCAGAAAGACCTGTTTTTCTTAATACTCTTTAAACAAGCTATTGACCCCTGCTCACAAAGAAGTAACTTCACCCTCTTATGCTGAAAACATTGTCTTGTATGTTAAAGATGCCTTCCTTCCCCATAGGCTAAGCATCTAAATCCCCTACCTGAATCACCAGTGATAAAGATTATGCAGGAGTCTGCCACAAATCTTTGTTCCGGAAATTCTTCCATATCAAAGAAGTTTGTCATCAGAAATCACTGTCTAAGGCAAATGCCACTTGTGTGCCGTCCCCCAAACACTTAATCATAAAATAAAGTTGAGCCCCAGTCAGAGCGGAGATGCCTGCCTGGTGACCTCTCTCACCCCTCCCTCGCCGACACCGCCCATCCCTCAGGGACCCCTGGACCCGACCGGAGCTGATCTCTGACAAGGAAGAGTTTCTTAAAGCACAAATCAGAAGATGGATAAAAATTTGACATTTAAAGGAATGTACTTCAAAAAAAGACCCTAGAAATGCAGAAAAATAGTCAATAGACTGAGAAAGGATATTTGCAATATATGTGCCTGAAAATTTCGTACACAGATTATATGAAGACCAGGTACAAATGACTCAGAAAAAGTCAAACAACCAAAGGAAAGGCAGTCAAAAATTACAGGCAGGCAATTCAAATGAGAAAAGTATTAAAAATAAAATAGGGGTGGGGCGCCTGGGTGGCTCAGTCAGTTAAGCGTAGGGACTTTGGCTCAGGTCATTATCTCACAGTTCCCGAGTTCAAGTCCCACATCGGGCCCTGTGCTGATGGCTCAGAGCCCAGGAGCCTGCTTCGGATTCTGTCTCTCCCTCTCTCTCTCTCTCTCTCTCAATGGCTTGCACTTCCCTGGCTTGCACTCTGTCTCTCTCTCTCTCAAATATAAATAAACATTAAAAAACAAACAAATAAATAAGTAAATAAACATTTAAAAATTTTTAAATAAAATAAAATAGGGGTGCCCGGGTGGCTCAGTTGGTGAAACGTCTGATTCGTGATCTAAGCTCAGGTCGCAGTCTCAGGGTCATGAGTTCAAGCCCTGCATGAGTTCACACCCAGCGTGGAGCCTAATTAAAAAATAAATAAATAAATAAATAAATAAATAAATAAATAAATTTTTTAATAACATAAAGACATGAAAAGATGTCAACCTCACTACCAAGGAAATACAACATGGTTCATGAACTGTGCCTATTATAGAAGGATGCATGAATGCAATTTTTTCTGCATGTCCTTTGTTATTATTGTTACTATTATGTGGCCTGTATAGTTTGGTTTATTCTTTATTATTTGAACAATAACTTTGTTGAGGTATAATTCATGTGCAATCAAACACACTGTTTTAAAGTGTACAGTACATTTCCAGAGCTGTGCAAGCGTCATCACTATCTAATTTCAGAACACTGGAGCACCCCAAAATGAAATCCCACACCCATCAGTAGTCACTCCCTATCCTGCTGCCCCCTCAGCTCATGGCAATCACTAAACTACTTCTATCTGTATGAATTTGCCTATTCTGGACATTTCATGTCAATATAATTACACGTTATATAGCCTTTTGTATCTGACTTTTTCACCTAGCAGAATGTATTCAGTGCTAATACATACTGTAGCATGTATTGTTACTTCATTTTTTTATTACCGACCAATATTTGATCTGTGGATGTGCCACATTTTATTGATCTACTCATCAGTTGGTGGACAGCTGGCTAGCTTTCAATATTAAAAGTTTATCCTGGGCTTCTTTAATAAGGATCCCTAGCATAAAAGCTGCTGTCAGTGACCAAGTTTTGAGTCAGGTCAGATAAAAATAAACTCTGTGGCTGGGTGTTTTCAGAGATCTTCCAGACAGGTCAAATAATTACAATTGATATCACAAAAATAAAAAGGATCATAAAGCACCACTGTGAATAATTATATACCAACAAATTGGGCAACCTAGAAGAAATGGATAAACTTCTAGAAATATACAATGCATCAAGACTGAATTATGAAGGAGTAAAAAAACTAAACAGAACAGTAATGAGTAAAGAGATTGAATCATTAATCAAAATTTCCCGGCAAAGAAAAATACAAGACTACATTCCTTGTGATGAATTCTACCTAACACTTGAAAAGGAATGTATGTCAGTTCTTCTCAAACTCTTCCCCAAAACTGAAGGTTAAGGAACACTTCCAAACATATTTTACAAGACCAGAATTACCCTCATGCCAAAAGCCAGACAAGTCACCACAAAGAAAGAAAATTATAGACCGATATACCTGATGAACATTGATGCAAAAATTCTCTGCAAAAATACCAGCAAACTGAATTCATTAGCACGTTAAAAGGATCATACACCATGATCAAGTGAAATTTATCCCAGGGATGCAGGAATGGTTCAACATATACAGATCAATAAATGTGATATATCATATTAACAGAACGAAGGGTAAAAGTTATAGGATCATCTCAAAAGACACAGAAAAGTTATTTGATAAAATTCAATATCTATTCATGATAAATTTAAAAACTTGCAAATTAGGAATAGAAGGAACATACCTCAACAAAATAAATGGCATGTATGACAAGCCCACAGCTAACATCGTACTCAAGAGCTGAAAGCTTTTCCTATAAGGTCAAGAACAAGATCAGAGTGCCCATTTTCAACACTTCTACTCAACATAGTACTGGAGGTCCTCCCCAGAGCAATTAGGCAAGGAAAAATATACATCCAAATCTCTATTTGCAGATAAAATAATGGTCTATATAGAAACTTTAAAGAGGCCCCTAAAAATCTTTAAAACTAATAAATGAATTCAGTGAAGTTTCAGGGTGCAGAATTAAAGTACAAAAATTAGGAGCAGTTCTATACACTAACGACAAATTATCTGACAAATGAATTAGGAAAATTCCATTTATAATAACACCAAAAAGAATGAAATACTTAGGAATACATTCAACCAAGAAGGAGAAAGATTTGTACACTGAAACTACAAAACATTAATGAAAGAAATTGAAGAAAAAGCAAATAAATAGAAAAGACATTCTGTGTTCACGGATCGGAAGAATTAATATTGTTAAAATGTCCATTCTACCCCCAACTGATCTGTAGATTCAATACAATCCCTGTCAAAATGCCAATGGTATTTTACACAGAGCTAGAAAAAGCAATCCTAGAATTCATATGGAACCTCAAAGACCCCAAGTCACCAAAGCAATCCTGAGAAAGAACGAAACTAGAGGTATCATGCTTGCTGATTTCAAATTATATTACAAAGCTACAGTAATCAGAACGGTATGATGCTGGTATAGCAATGGACATATGGACCAGTGGAACAAAACAGAGAGCCCATAAGTAAACTCATGCATATGTAGTCAATTAATCTATGACAAGGGCAGAAGAATACACAATAGGAAAAGCATAGTTTCTTCAATACATGGTTTTGAAATAACTATCTACATACAAAATAATAAAACTGGATCCTTATCTTACACCACACACACACACACACACACACACACACACACAACAGCTCAAAATTGGTCAAAGGCTTAAATGTAAGATCTGAAACCATAAAACTTCTAGAAGAAAACATAATGAAAAAGCTTCTTGACATTGGTCTTTGCAATAATTCTTTTGGATTTGACACCAAAAACACAAGCAACAGAGGTGTCTGGATGGCTCAGTAGGCGAAGTGTCCAACTTTGGCCCAGGTCCTGATCTCGTGGTTGGTGAGTTCAAGCCCCCGCATTGTGCTCTGTGCTGACAGCTCAGAGCCAGGAGCCTGCTTAGGATTCTGTGTCTCCCTTTCTGTCTGGCCTTGCCCCGCTCACACTCTGTCTCTTTCTCTCTCAAAAATAAAAATAAACATTAAAAAATATTAAAAACACACACAAGCAACAATAATGAAAACAAATGGGACTACATTAAACTAAAAACTTCCATACAGCAAAGGAAACTATCAACAAAATGAAAAGGCAACCTGTGGAATGAGAGAAAACATTTGCAAACCATTCATCTGACAAGAGGTTAATATCCAAAATACAGTACATAACAAACTCAACACAACTCAATAGCTAAAAAAAAAAAAAAAAAAAAAAAAAANAAAAAAAAAAAAAAAAAAAAAAAAAAACCAGACCAAAAAAAAGTAAGCCAAAAACCTGAATAGACATTTTTCCAAAATGGCCATCAGGTATATGAAAAGATGATCAATATCAATAATCATCAGGAAAATGCAAATCAAAACCACAATGAGATATCATTGTGGAGCCTGCTTGGGATTCTCTCTCTGTCCTTCCCCATCTCACGTGTGCGCAGGCATACTCTCTTTCCCTCTCTCAAAATAAATACATAAACTTCAAAAAAGATGCCCAGAGATAACAAGTATTGACAAGGATGTGGAGAAAAGGGAACCCTTACATCCCTGTTGGTGGCGATGTTCATTGGTATGACCATTACCAAAACTGTATTGTGGTTCCTCACAATATTAAAATTAGAACTACCAGAAGCTTCAGCAATCCCACTTCTAAATATAGAGGATATACCTGCCCTCCTATGTTTATTGCAGCGTTACTCACAATAGCCAGGATATATAAACAACTTGTCTGTTGGCAGATTAATGATAAAGAAAATGTGGTATATTTTCTTTGTACACCACACTTCTTGTGTACCACATTTTCTTTATCCGTTAACCTGTCAATAGACACTTAAGTTGTTTACATATAATTTATATAGATAATGTTTATATATGCTATATATGATATATAATAATATATACATATATATAATTCAGCCTTAAATAAGAAGGAAATTCGGCTAATCCAACAATTCGGTTGGATTAACCTCAAGGTCATTATACTAAGTGAAGGAAGCTAGAGACAGAAAACAACTATCACATGATCTCACTTATGTATGAAGTATTTTTTAAAAGTTGAACTCATAGGGGGACACCTAGATGGCTCCATCAGTTGAGCATCTGACTCTTGATTTCAGCTCAGGTCTTGATCCCAAGGTCGTGGGATCGAGCCCCACATCATGCTCTGTGCTGAGTGTGGAACCTGCTTATGATTCTGTCTCTCTCTCTCTCTGCCCCTCTCCCCTGCTCGTGTTCTCTCTCTCTCTCCCTCTTTCTCTCTCTCTTTGTCTAACAGTTTTTAAAAAGTTGAATTCATAGTAAGAGAGAGTAGAATAGTGGTTGTTAGATACTGGAGGGTGGGTGAGGGGAGATAAATTGATCAAAGTATACAAACTTTCAGTTATAAGATGAATAAGTTCTGGGGAATCTAATGTACAGCATGGTGGATATAGCCAATAATGTATTGTACACTTGAAATTTGCTAAGGAGTAGATGTGAAGTGCCCCTTAGCACAAAAATAACAATAGCTATGTGAGGTGAGATGGCAGATATATTAATTAACTTGACTGTGGTGATTATTTCACAGGTATGCATATACCAAAATATCACGTTGTATACCTTAAATATATACAATTTTTATTTGTTAATCATACTTCACGAGAGCTGGATAAATAAAAGAATTCTGTAAAAGGGGAAGAAAAGACATGCCTAAAGCAGACTTCATTAAAATCCATATCACCAAGCCCAAATCCAGTCTCAATAACAGATGATCTCTATTGGCAGCTTAGGTCCATTCTAGCCCGGCACCCATAGGTGACCTTGGCCTGAAAAGGTAATTCCCAATAAGATACAGTGCTATAGACTGGATGTTTGTGTCCCCAAAAATTCATATGATGAGGCCTAATCCCCGACGTAATGGTATTGGAGATGGAGCCATTTGGGAAGTAATGGAGTCCTCATGAATGGGATTAGTGCTCTCATAAGAAGAGACAGGGGAGAGCTTGCTTCCTCTCTGCTCCTTGCCACGTGAAGATGTCAGAAGAGAGCCATCTACAAGCCAGGAAGTGGGCTGTCACCAAACCCTGGACCTACCAACATCTGCAGTTTGAACTGCAGGACTATGAAAAATGAATGTTGTTTAAGCCACCCAGCATATGGTATTTTGGTTATAGGAGCCCAAACTGATTAGGACAGCAGACTTTCACCAATTCTGGAATATAGTTCTGCCTCCCTCTAATCACTTGATAAGAAACGCTTTATTTGAAAGGTACACATTGTCAAACCTAGCCAAACAATTCTCTGTGTCATTGAGCAAGGGCCAGTCCCTAGAAATGGAAAACTCAGCATGGCCTAGCATGATTATCATGGCATCATTCAGTGTCAAAAGATCAATTATTGAGAGTTAAACCACTTTTGTACACTGCATGCCGACCATCACACAGAACATGTTACCCGTAGGAATAACCTGGCCTTGGCAAAATTGGGGATGACATTTGGGAATCTGAATGCTGGGGTTGTGGTACTCTTTTGAGATAGTTATCTTGCTCTGGCCTGCAATGAAACAAAAATATTCCAGAGTAAAGGCTAGTTTTGCATTAAAGGAAAAGCTATCCCCCACGTCACCATACGTGCTCTGGGTGAGTGAAGAAAATAACTTTTCTTCTCCTCCTCTGAATTTTCATTGTATTTTCATGAAAGAAGTATCCAAGATACTACCCGACATTTGAAAAAGTCCTGGAGCTAGGTAAGAAGTCACAAGGGTCTCTTCTTTTTTGGGCTCTCTGAAAGAAAGGCTATGTGGTCGAAATGAATAATGATACTAATAACGTGAATTGAAACCTATATACTTGGTATGTGCTGATCCAAAGTAATTTAGGTTGCAACAAACCTATGAGATAAGAACTATTCTCTTCATATGACTAACAGAAATGATTCATGAAGAGATGAAATTAACTGTCCCAAGTCACAAAGCTCATAAAGATTAGAGTTGGAAATAGAATCCAGACAGATGGACCTTAGAAATTGTCATATTTCACCATGACGCTGTACCTATTTTAGTAGAGCAAGCTATCCCATGATATGAAGGTTTTCTGGCTTCAGGACCCTCTATTTTTGTTTCTCTTTTGTTACTCTAGGGCCGTAAGTAAAGTTGTGCTTTGTTCTGCCAGACCGGGTTGAATCTGATCATGGAAAGGGGAGTGGGATCTCACTGCCTACATGATGGTGGCAGCAATGATCAGAGAGAGATGTCAAGGGGGAAGTGAAAACCTCAGAAAGATTTTTAGGAGGTTCCCGTTTTCTTCTGCAAAGGTAGAGGCCCTAAGGAAGGATGGTTTTATTTATAGAATTTTTACCTCTCCAGTCAGTGCCTTGAAACATCTCCTCTAAGAATCCAAAGTCTACATGTTAAAATATGCCTGATGTATTTATTCAGACTAAGGCTTAGTGATGGACTTTTTTTTTTTTTTTTTTTCCAATTTAAAAGAGGGCCAAGGGAGGCCCCTGGGTGGCTCAGTCGGTTGAGCATCCGGCTTCAGCTCAGGTCGTGATCTCACGGTTTGTGGGTTAGAGCCCCGCGTCGGGCTCTGTGCTGACAGCCCAGAGCCTGGAGCCTGCTTCAGATTCTGTGTGTCTCTCTCTCTTTCTCTGTCCCTCCCCTGCTCATGCTCTGTCTCTGTCTCTCAAAAATAAACATTAAAAAATTTTTCTTTAATAGATAAATTAATAAAAGAGGGCCAAGGATGGGGAAGAGGCAATGCTTAACTTAAAGGAATGAATCTTTGAAGCACAGATAAAGATATTGTAATGGACCCCTCAAATCATATGGGTGAGGCTGTCTCAGTGCAGGAAACACAGCAAATCTAGAAGAAAGGAAGACTTCAGATGACATACACAATACTTTGAGTTAAAAATGCTTCTAGAATGGTGGAATCAGCCTTAATATTATGATCCAAAGGGGCCTGTCCATTCAACAGAAGTTACTAACCAAATGCATGCCCCAGATCACCTGGAGTGCCTTTGAAACTACACACGTGGATGGTCCAATTCATTGATTCATTGCTGATATATAACCATACTGAAGGGTGTGGATTATTGGATACTAACTGAATGGAAGCCACTAGTTCTGTGCCATACGGCTTGGCAAACTGTATGTCACAGTCATTATTAATATGCTCTGATAAAGGCTTAGATTCTCAGGTTTCCCTGAACAGTGTCCAATTCTACTTTCTCTGGATATGATTTGCAGCAATATTTCTTAATATGATATACATATCACAAGTAACTGTGATAACTTCTTTGAATGTACACACCCAGGGATTCTAAATTAGTAGCAATAATATTTTTGAAAACTCCAATGATTCTAATGCACCCCTCACATTGAAAATAAGTTGATTATCACAAAATTTCATATGTACTCTTTATCAAGCATTACCATTTTGAGTTTATTTTGTATATGGTATTAAAAAATGGTCCCGTTTCATTCTTTTGCATGTAGCTGTCCAAATTTCCCAAGACCATGTACTGAAGAGGGAACTCTCTGTTCCCCATTATATATCCTTGCCTCCTTTGTCATAGCCTAATTGGCCATATAAGCATGGGTTGATTTCTGGGCTCTACATGTTATTCTGCTGATCTATGTGTCTATTTTTGTGCCAGAATCATATGCTTTTGATTAGTATACCTTTGTAGTATATATAGCTCAACATCTAGGGTTGTGATACCTCCAAGCTTTGTTTTTCTTTTTCAAGATTGCTTTGACGACTCAGGGTCTTTTGTGGTTCCATACAAATTTTAGGATTGTTTGTTCAAGTTCTGAGAATAATGCTACTGGAATTTTGATACAGATCGCATTGAATCTGTAGACTGCTTCGCATAGTATGGACATTTTAATGATATTAATTCTTCCAAACCATGGGTATGATGGTATACCTTTCCATTTATTTGTGTCATCTTCAATTTCTTTCATCAATGTCTTATAGTTTTCAGAATACGGGTCTTTTACCTCCTTAGATAAATTTATTCCTAGATATTTTATTCCTTTTGATGCAACTGTAGGATTGTTTCCTTCATTTATCTTTCTTCTAGTGTATCATTAGTATATAGAAACACAGCAGATTTCTGAGTATTAATTAGTATCCTACAATTTTACATAATTCATTTATTAGTTTGAATGAGGTTTTTTTGGGGTGCAGTCTTTAGGGTTTTCTATATATAGTGTCATATCATCTATGAATAGTGACAATTTTACTTCTTCCTTGCCAATTTGGATGCCTTTTTATTTCTTTTTCTTGTCATATTGCTATGGCTAGTAAAGGTTCAATAAAAGTGGTAAGAGAGGACATCACTGTCTTGTTTCTGATCTCAGAAGAGAAGCTTTTAGCTTTTTATCACTGAATATGATGTTAGCTGTGGATTTGTCATATATGGCCTTTATTATATTGTGGTGTGTTCCTGCTATACTCACTTTGCTAAGAGTTCTCATCATGAATGAATATTGAATTTTATGAAATGCTTTTTCAGCATCTATTGAGATGATTATATGATTTTATACCACATTTTGTTGTGGTGGTGTATTACCTTAATTGATTTGTGGATATTGAGTCATTCTTGAATCCTTGAAATAAATCTCACATGATCATGATGAATTATCCTTTTAATGCATTGTTCTGTGCAGTTTGCTGATATTTTGTTGAGGAATTTTGCATCTATATTCATCAGGAATATTGGCCTGTAATTTTATTATTTAGTAGTGTCTTTTTCTGGTCTTCATAGAATGAATTTGGAAGTGTTCCTTTCTCTTTAAATTTTAGAATAGTTTGGTAAGGATAGGTATTAACTCTTCTTTAAATGTTTGATAGAATGAATCTGTGAAGCCATCTGGTTCTGGAATTTTGTTTGTTGGGATTTTTTCTTTTTTTACTAAATGAGTTTCATTGCTAGTGATCAATCTGTTCAGATTTTCTGTTTCATCCTAATTCAGTCTTGGAAGATTGTGTTTTTAGTAATTTATTAAACTTCTCACTTAGAATTGCTTTTTCTGCACCCAAAGGTTTTGGAATGTTGTGTTTCTATTTTCATTTGTTTTAAGGTGTTTTTTAATTTCCATTTGTTTTCTTTGTTGACCCATTGGTTGTTGAGTAGAATATTATTTAAGCCTCAATGTGTGTTTTTTCCAGCTTGCTTTTTTCCTTGTAATTAATTTCTAGTTTCATAGTGTTGTGGTCAGAAAAGATGCTTGATATGATTTCAGTCTTCTTAAATTCGTTGAGACTTGTTTTGTGGCCTAACAGGATCTATCTTGGAGAATTTTCCATGTGTGCTTGAGAAAAATGTGTATTCTGCTGTTTTTAGGTGGAATGTTCTGTACATAACTGTTAAGTCCATCTGGTCTAATATGTTATTTAAAGCTACTGTTTCCTTATTGATTTTCTGTCTGGATGATCTATTCATTGATATAAGAGGGGTGTAAAATTCCCTACTATTATTACATTACTGTCAATTTCTCCCTTTATGTCTGTTACTATTTGCTTTGGAGATTTAGATGCCCTATGTTGTGTGCATAGATATTTATAATTGTTATATCCTCTTGTTGGATTGATTCCTTTATCATTATGTAATATCATTCTTTGTCTTTTGTTAGAGTCTTTGTTTTATTTTTTATTTATTTTTATGAATACAATTCATTGTCAAATTGGCTTACATACAACACCCAGTGCTCATCTCCAACAAGTGCCCTCCTCAGTGCCTACCACTCATTTTCCCTCCCCCCCACCCCCCAAATAGTCTTTGTTTTAAAGTCCATTTTGTCTGATGTAAGTATTGTTACCCCAGTTATTTTGTACTTCCATTTGTATGGAATATCTTCCTTCACCCCTTCACTTTCAGTCGGTATGTGTTTTTAATCTGAATTGATTCTCTTGCAGGCAGCATATAAATGGGTCTTTTTAAAAATCCATTTGGTTATCATATGTCTTTTGATAGGAGCATTTAGTCCATTTACATTTAAAGTAATTATCCATAGGGGCTCCTGCGTGGCTCAATTGGTTAAGTCTGACTTTGGCTCAGGTCATGATTTCATGGTTCCTGGGTTTGAGTCCTGCATCAGGCTCTGTGCAGACAGCTCAGAGCCTGGAGCCTGCTTCAGATTCTGTGTCTCCCTCTCTGCCCCTCCCCGACTCGTGCTCTGTCTTTCCCTCTCAAAAATAAACATTAGAAAGTTTTAAAGTAATTATTGATAAGTATGTACTTACTACCATTTTTTTCACTGTTTTCTGGATGTTTTTATAGTTCTTCTTTGTTCCTTTCTTCCTTTCTTTTCTCTTCCCTTGTGATTTGATGGCTTGCTTAAGTGTTATGCTTGAATCACTTTCTCTATTTTTTTGTTTACCTAGCATATGTTTTTGGTCTGTGGGTGCCATAGGGTTCATATATAGCACCCTATGTATATAGCAGTCTATTTTAAGTCAGTGGTTGCTTAAGTTTAAATACATTGTAAAAGCACTACACTTTTACTCCCTTCTCCACATGTTATATATTTGATGAAATATTTTATTTTGTGCATCCCTTAACTAATCATTGTAGGTATAACTGATTTGACTATTTTTGTCTTTTAACCTTCACACCAAGATTATAAGTGACTGATGGCCTAACTTTACTATAGGTTTGCCTTTACTAGTAATTTTTTTTCATAATATCCTTGCTTTGATATATGGCCTTTTCTGCTTAAAGAAGTCCCCTCAACATTTCTTGTAAAGCTGGTTTAGTGGTAATGAATTCCTTTCATTTTGGTTTGTCTGGAAAATTCTTTCCCTCTCCTTCAGTTCTGAAAGATAATTTCCCCATGTACAGTATCTTTGGGTTATAGATTTTTTCTTTTCAGCACTTTGAATATATCATTCCATTCCCTTGACCTGTAAAGTTTCTGCTAAAAAATCAGCTGATAGTTTTATGGGGTTTCTCTTGTATGTAACTGTTTTTCTTTCTTTTTCTTTTGCCATTTTTAAGATTCCCTCTTTATCTTTAATTTTTGACATTTTCATTATTATGTGTATTGATGTGGACCTCTTTGGGTTTATTCTGTTTGGAGGTGTCTTTGTTTCCTGGACCTAGAGATCTGTTTCCTTCCCCAGGTTAGAGAAGCTTACAGCTATGATTTCTTCAAATAAGTTTTATGCCCCTTTTTCTCTCTCCTCTTTCTGGAACCTCTATAATGTGAAGGTCAATATGCTTCTTGTTGTCCCAGAGGTCCCTTAACCTACCCTCATTTTTAAAATTCTTTTTTCTTTTTGCTGTTCAGCTTGGATGATTTCTACTACCTTGTCTTCCAAGTCACTGATCTCCTCTACTGCATCCTCTAATCTACTGTTGAGTCCTTCTAAGTGTTTTCTTCAATTCAGTTATTGTATCTTTCAGCTCTGGTTGTTCCGTTTTTATATTTTCTCTTTGCTGAAGTTCTGACGAGTTCATCCACTCTTCTCTCATGTCTGGTGAGCATCTTTATGACCATTATTTTGAACTCTTTATTAGGTAAATTGCTTATTGCTTCATTTAGTTCTTAGGTTTTATCTTGTTGTTTTGTTTGGAAAATCTTCCTCTGTCACTGCATTGTGTCTTACTCTCTGTGTTTTTTTCTATGTGTGAGGTAGGTCGGCTACATCTCCTGGTCTTGAAGGTAGTGGCCTTATGTCCAAGGAATTCTGTGAGGCCCAGTAGCGCAATCCCCCATGGTCACCAGAATCAGGTGTTCCAGGTGTGTCCCCAGTATGGGATGAATACAACCTTCTATTGTGACTGGGCCACAACTACCACAGGCATGCTAGTTGGTGGGGCTGGCCCCCAATTCAGCTTGCTAAGAGGCCTGGCTACAGCTGCTGTAGGCATGCTGGCAGGTGGGGGTAGACCCCTACCATGGCATGGCAGCCTGAGAGGCGCCACTGTGATTTTTGCAGGTGAACTGACGGCTGGAAATGACTCCTCTTTTTCCCTGGAGCAGTAGTCATTTTAGAAGGGTGCCAATCCCCGCCAGGACGGCCCACTGAGTGTGGTGAGATAATAGTCACTTTAGAGGGATGCCAATCATAACCAAGGCTACCCACCAGGTGTGGCAAGGCAGCAACCACTTTGGAGGGACCCCTGGAGGGCCGGCTGCTTTGGTGGAGCTGGTCTGTATGGAAATGCCGTGGCTGGGTGAGCAGGGCTAGCAAGGTAGATGGAGAGTGTCAGAATTAGTGCCCACCAGCATCAGGCCAGCGATACTGAAGGAGGGCAAGGAAAATGGTGCCCACCAATATTCCCATTCCTAGAAACAGTTTCTACAGATCCCTGCCCCTGCAACACATGCCATAAAATTAGTCAATAAATCTTTTTTACACATAGCCCAGGTGCTTTTCAAACAGCTGCCTCTCTGCTGGGGCTCACAGTGAGTGGTATTGTTTGCTGCTGGCCCTTTAAGAGTAGAGTCTCGGTCTCCTATAGCCCTCTAGGTCACCTAGAGTTAGCCCCAATGTTTTTCAAAGCCATGCATTCCCAGGATGGATGGTGCCCAGTGTGGAGTTTGAACCTCTTCTTCTTCAGGGATGACCTTTGCACCTGTGATATTCCTCCTACCTTTGGGTCACTAATAGGCACTTCTCAAGCTGCTGAGTTTTTTTCACTGGGTCTCAGGCAGGGAAATAATGAATGCAAGCCTTCCAAGAGGGGAATCTCAGTTTCCCACAACACTTTGGGATCCCAAGATGTCGGCTCTGATGGTTTTCCAAGAAGATGTTCTGAGGCTCATCTCTGTTAGAGATCCCAGGCGTCAGGGTGCCTGATGTGGGGCATAAAGCCCCCACTCCTCTGGGAGAGGTGCCTATTGAGTTTCTTCCCTCTTGTGTGTCACTACACTGAGGGTGGGATTTTTAATGAGAGCATGTCTCTGACTTTCCGACTCACCTCAATATGGCCCCCTTCTCTGCTGTTGTAAAGTACAGTTCATCTAGTTTTTAGATCTTTTTCAGAGAGAAATAATCCATATGTAGCTCTAGATTTGGTTTGTCTGTGAAAGAGTGTGAATTCAGGGTCTTCCCATGCTGCCATTTTGAACCCTTTCTAAAAAATTTTGTTGTGTGTGTGGTCCCTATCAAAATAACAACAGCATTGTTCACAGAGCTAGAACAAACAATCCTAAACTTGTAGGGAACCAGGAAAGACCCCATATAGCCCAAGAAATATTGAAAAAGAAAACTAAAGCAGGGGGCATCACAATCCCGACTTCAAGCTGTATTACAAAGCTGGAGTCATCAAGACAGTATGGTACTGGCACAAGAACAGGCACTCAGATCAATGGAACAGAACAGAGGACCCAGAAGTGGGTCCACAAATGTATGGCCAACTAATCTTTGACAAAGCAGGAAAGACTATCCAGTGGAATAAAGACAGTCTCTTCAGCAAGTGGTACTGGGAAAACTGGACAGCAACATGCAGAAAAAATAAAAGGCAATTGATGGAATAGAATTAGTATCCAAAATCTATGCAGAACTTATCAAATTCAACACCCCAAAAAACAAAAATCCAGTAAAGAAATGGGCAAAAGACATGAATAGACACTTCTGCAAACGAGACATCCAGATGACCAACCGACCTATGAAAAAATTGGGTTGTGGGAGTGGGGATGGGCTAAATGGGTAAGGAGCATTAAGGAATCTACTCCTGAAATTGTTATGGCACGATATGCTAGCTAACTTGGATATAAATTTAAAAAGAAAGAAAGAAAAAAGAAAAGTAAAGAAAAATAAATAAATAAATGTTTAATGAATAACACAGGAAACAAACTAAAAAAAAAAATTGTTTTCAATTGACATTGAAACCATCATCCATAGTATGCAAGACAAAGCTTCTGGTCTTAACATGCCTGCCAAAACAAACAAAATCAATATTCTTTAACAGGCATGTGTATATATACCTATATTAGACATAATATGTATAATAATTTTAACAGGTCAATATAATCTCAAAACACAATATTAAAAATTTCCAGGATGCAATCCATTCTCAAGGGAAAAGCTGTATAAAAAAGCCAACACCGAATTATTCATGATGGAGTTGATGAAGACTTCAAATAGCTCTTATAACCGTTCTCTATGATATTAATGTGAACACTCTTGAATAAAACAAACGCACAACTTCTCGGCAAAGAAATAAAAACTATGAAAATAAATTGGAATTTTGGAATAGTAAAACACAGTATCTGATATAAATTTTACTGCTCGAGTTCGATAACATAATGGAGATAACAAAGGAAAAGCAGATGGACTTGACATATATCAATGAAATTTATCTTATCTGATAAACACAGTGAAAGGCAATTGAAAAAATGGAGAACGATTCAGACCTATGGGACAATACCAAAATGTTCAACATCACGTCATTGGATTCCCAGAAAGAGAGGAGAAAAAGTAGGGTACAGAATAAATATTTCAAAAAATCATGGCTTGAAACCTTCTCAGATTTGGTTGAAGACATAAATTACAGATGTGAGTTCAGTGAAACACAAAGAAGGTAAGCTTCAAAGAAAGAATTTCCTTACATAGCATAAATTGCTAGGAAACTAAAAATTAATTTTAAAAAATCACTGATAGGGCATTCGTGTGGCTCAGTAGGTTAAGCGTCCACCGTCACCTCAGGTCATGATCTCCCGGTTCACAAGTTCGAGCCCCACGTCAGACTCTGTGCTGACAGCTCAGAGCCTGAAGCCTTCTTCAGATTCTGCGTCTTCCTCTCTCTCTGCCACCACCCCCCACCACCATTTATACAGTCTCTCTCTCTCTCTCTCTCTCTCTCTATATATATATATATATATATTAAAATAAATAAAACATTTTTAAAAATTTATTTAAAAAATCACTTAAAGAAGCCAGATAAAAATTAAGCATTGTGTATATGGAAACAAGGATTCCAATGACTCTGGAATTCTCACAGCAACCACAGAAACAGGAGGACAATAAAAAAAATCAAACAAACAAAACCCTGAAATATAACATTATATGTCAACTATACTTCAATTTTAAAAATAAATAAACAAAAATTTAAAACTACATTTAAAACAGGAAAAAGAAAAACACTTGTAAAGTGCTGAAACGTCAACCCAGGATTCTATATCCAGTCAAATAGCATTCAGAAGTGAATGCAAAATGAAAACATTCTCAAATAACGGAAAACGAAGCATTTGTTGCCAGAGGACACACTCTAAAAGAAAAGCTAACCGAATTTTAAGGCTGAAAGAAAATGATACAAGAAGGAAATTTGTAACTTCAGGAATGAAGGGAGAACAAGAAAAATGGTTAATATCTTGTTTAATACAGTAGCCTACATTTTCCTCTTGAGTTCTTTACAATACGTATGAGAGTTAAAAGGAAAAGTATAAAACTGTACACTATGGTTTTCAATATATTTGAATATACCATTTTAAATTTATAACAAATGGGAGTGGGTGAGTGAACCTAGATAGTAAGATTTCTACATTTCTTTCTTTTAATTTTCTTTTATGTTTTATTTATTTCTGAGAGAGAGTATGAACAGGGGAGGGTGAGAGAGAGAGGGAGACACAGAATCTGAAACAGGCTCCAGTCTCTGAGCTGGCAGCACAGAGCCCAACGTGGGGCTCAAACCCACAAACGGCAAGATCATGACCTAAGCTGAAGTTGGACACTTAACCGACTGAGCCACCAAGATTTCTACATTTCACATGAAGAGAAAAAATATTTTAAGTTCACTGTGAGCAATAACTAAAAATAGTACAAAAATATAGCCAAAATCCAATTAATATTAATGTGGAAGACTAATAAATATTCTAATAATCCAAAAGAAATCGGGAAAAATTTAACAAAGGAACAGAAAACAAATATTAAAATGATATACCTAAATACAAATATACCAATAATGCCATTATATATAAATGAGTTATAGACAGCAATTAAAATACAATCACACTGGATTTTAAAAGAAAAAAGATTTTACACTTTACTATCTATAAAACTCATTTTAAATATTACGATACAGATGAATTAAAAGGAATAGGAAAGAAAAAAATGTACCTTGCAAAAACAGTCCTAAATGTATAAAGCATTTGAAAACAGACCTTCAAGGGGCACCTGGATGGCTCAGTGGGTTGAGTGTCCAACTTCGGCTTAGGTCATGATCTCGCAGTTGGTGAATTTGAGCCCTGCATGGGGCTCTGTGCTGGCAGCTCGGAGCCTGGAACCTGCTTCGGATTCTGTGTCTCCCTCTCTCGCTGCTCCTTCCCCACTCATGCTCTGTCTCTCTCTCTGTCAAAAATAAACATTAAAAAAATTTTTTTAAACAGGTCTTCAAAATACATAAGGCAAAAGCTGATAAAATGGAAAGGAAAAGAGAAAAATCCACAAATATATTTGGAGATATCACACTGTTATATCACTAATCTATTAAACATGTGGAAAGAAAATCAGCAAGGACATAGAAGATGTGACAAACACTCTCAACCAATTTGGCACAACTGACATTGATTCAACAGTGGAAACCATAACCTAAGAATAAGCGGTATTTTCAAATACAATGGATCATTCACTAAGGTAGACCATACTCTGGGCCATAAAAGCTTTCAAAATTGAAAGATATCAAAAGCGTAAGAATTTTTCAAATCCTTAAAAATGGAAAGGAATTAAAAGCATATGAAGTATATTCTTTCACTCTAAATAAATTTTAATAATAACAAAAAATTCAAACACTTAGATATTAAGCAACACACTTCTAAACAAATCATGCATCAATAAAAACACCTCAAGGAAAAATAGAAAATGTTTTTAGAAGCACTTGGAGGGCTCAGTTGATTGAGCGTAGTCGATTGAGCGTCTGACTCTTGATTTTGGCTCAGGTCATGTTCCCAGGGTCATGGGATCAAGCCCTGCATCAGGCTCTGCACTGAGCATGGGGCCTGCTTAAGATTCTCTCTCTCTCTCTCTCTCTCTCTCTCTCTCTCCCCTCTCAAAAAATGATAATTTTAATAAAATTTCAAAAAGAAAATGTTTTCAGCTGAATGGGCAAGAAAATTGGAGTATCATAATTTTTGGTATTTGCCTGAAGTAGTGATTAGACTGAAATGTATAGCATTAGATGCTTATATTAGCTTGTATCAGAAAAGAGGAAAGGTCTCCAAACAATAATCTATAAAAAAGAAAAGTGAATTCAACCCAAAGCAAGCAGGTGTCAGAAAACTGTAGAGATAAAAACAGAAATTAATGAAGTTAAAAATGGAAAAACATAGAAAATCAATACAAGTGAAAGTGGCTCTTTGAAAAGATCAATGAAATTGGTAAATGTCTCTCCTGACTAAGACAAAAAGAGATAAAACACAAATTGCCAATAATAGCAATGAGAGAGGGTATATCACTCCAGGACTGACAAACATTAAAAGGATAACAAAAGAATATTATCAACAAGACTAAAGCCATAAATTGAACACCATAGATAAATTGGACAAATTCTCCGGAAGAGACATACTACCAAAACTCGTTCAGAAATAGATAGATTGAACATTTCTGTATCTATTAAGAAAATTGAATTTATATTTTAAAACATTTCAACAAACAGAATCTCAGGCCAACATGCTTTCCCATGTGACTTCTGGAAACCCTTTAAGGAAGAAATAATACTAATTCTACACAAACTCTTTCATAGAATGGAAGAGGAAAGAAGTCTTAACAATCATTTTATAAGCACAGATTAACTATGATATCAAAATGAGACAAACATATCACAAGAAAAAAGAAACTAGAAACCAATAATCCTCATGAACACGAACACAAAAATTAGCAAACTACTTGCAAATAGTGGGGTTTATTCTAGCAATGTAGAGCTAATTTGACATTCAAAAATAAATCAATTTATTGCACCATATTTCAGACTTTTGTTTTAAGTAGGCTTCACACTCAGCACAGAGCCCAACACAGAGCCCAATGCAGGGCTTGAACCCATGACTTGAACTGATATCAAGAGTCAGATGCTTATCCAACAGAGCCACCCAGGCACCCTCAGACTGACTTTAAAAAGGCACAGTCATCCTAGGAGCATCTGGGTGGCTCAGCAGGTTAAGCGTCCAACTCTTGATTTCAGTTCAGGTCATGATCTTGCACTTCATGAGATCGAGCCCTGCAATGGGCTCCACACTGATCAGCACAGAGCCTGATTGGGATTCTCTCTCTCTCTCTCTCTGCCCCCCACCCCCCGCTCTCTCTCTCTCAAAATAACTAAACATTTTTTTAAGCCAAAGAAACACAGATTGGATCAAAACCATAAACCTAATAAAAGGATTCACAAAAGAGATACATATTAAATAAAGGGAATTAGGCAAACACCGTATCTGTATCTATATCTATGTCTTTATTGGCATTTACATCTAAATCTATATCTATCAACAATTCTACACATACACGAGAATAAGCCAAAAATATTCAAACAAGCCACAGGAAAGCTTTGTCATACACTAAATATTAAATGTGTTGGGGTTATGTGGATGGTTTTCTCTCCTTTTCATTTTTATGGCTATTTATTTTAACACCAGCATCACACATATCATTGTAGCTTTGGGAATTTTGATTGGAATTGTATTAAATACATACATCTATATCTTTTGGGAGAGAATGAGCCTCACTGCAATATTGTCTTCCCACTGAAAACATAGAATTTGCATTTACTCATGTTTCTTTTAATGTACATCCATAAATCTAATAGCTTTCTTTATAAAACTGCATTTTTTGCTACATTTCTTGCTCTTGTGAATATAATTCTTCCCATTATATGTGCTAATTTATTATTGTAGGTAGAGAATAAAACTTAAATTTTGCCCTATATTTTGCAGCTGGAAATGTTACTGAGTTCTCTTGTTTGTTTTTCAAATAATTTTTCAGATGATTCTCTTGGTTTTACTAGGGAGCAATTTCACAATTGTAAATAATGATAATTTTGTGTTCTTCTTTCCTTTATTTATTTATAGAGAGAGATGGAGAGAGAGAGCAAGCAGGGGAGGGGCAGAGAGAGGAAGACAGAGGATCCAAAGCAGGCTCTGTGCTGACAGCAGAGAGCCCAGTCCGGGGCTCAAACTCATGAACTGTGAGATCATGACCTGAGCCAAAGTCAGAGGCTTAACCAACTGAGCCACCCAGGAGCCCCTCTTCTTTCTGATAGGTACACTTTTCTCTCCTTTTGTCATATTACCTGGAACTTCCAGAATAATGAGAAAAAATGAAACGATGATAGTGATAACAGATTTTAATGGAAATGTCTCTAATTTTTCCCCATCAGATATAAAGTTAGGTATAAAGTTACTAGAGAAAATTTTATGATATTATGTAAATATACTTACATTCCTAGCCTAGATCTTAGGGGCTTTTTGCTTCTTTAAATTCAGGAACAAATGTAAAGTTTTAATTGACTAACTTATGTCAGTGTATTAAATACAATTTTATATAATTGGAATAAGTTCTATTAATAGATTTCCTGACTCTGAAATACCAATGCCCTTCATAAATACAATCTCCTCAGCCACATGTGTTATGCCCTTCAAGTAACACTGGAAACCATTTGCTGATAAATCATTTGGGATTTTTCCATATATACTCATAAATAACATTGGTATGTTGCTCTGTTCTGCTATCTTTGTCAGATTTCACAAACAAGGTTACGGTAACTTTGTAAGCATAAAATAAGAAGCTTTGAATCTTACTCTTAACCCTGAAATGGCTTAAGACAAGAATTATTTGTCCCGTGGAAGTTTAGGAAGGTTGGGGGGAAGCTATAGACCTGTCTCAGTGTTTTATGAATGTGGTAATTTGACAACTTCTCAATATTATCTATGTATTATTGGTTTATGTCATTGAGACAGCACTGGGCATTTATATTTTCTTAATTTTTCATTTCACCAGGATTTTCAAATTTTAAAACCTTTTCAGAAACACTCATCTATATTTATGTCCCAATGGTGATTCCTAATCTTAAAAGTTTCTATTTTTCTTTTTTTTTCTTTCTATTTTTCTTGATTTGATCTGCTTAAACTGTGTATGAATATATGGGCATGGATTTCCATGCAAATGACTTTTGGATTTTTCTTTATCAATCTTAACAACACTTTTGTTTTCTAATTTATAATTTTCAAATTTATCTCACTGACATTCTTTCTCCTAGATTCCATACATTTGTTTTGTTATTCTTCTAACTTCATGAGTTGAGTGCTTTATTCACTTATTTTCTTTCCCCCTCTGATTGAATCATTTATGCTTCTGAATTTGAGTTTGGCTTTCATGTTTCGCATAAATTGTGATATGCCGAGTTCTCATTATTGTTATTTTCTAATCACTGTAATCTGTAATTGCAGTGACAATCTTCTCTGCAATTTCAGGTGTATATATAAATGAGTAGTTTTCAGTCTAATTTATTGGGCAATGGAAGAGTAAAAAGGGAGATGTGGGTTACATAATTTTTGCATAGTAAAACAGAGAAGGTGGGGTGCATAAATATGCTTTTTAGAATCTGCAGAAGCTTTTATTCAATACCTACTGTATTGACAGCTAACAAGCACATGAAAAGATGTTCAACATCGCTCATCATCAGGGAAATACAAATCAAAACCACAATGAGATACCACCTCACCCCTGTCAGAGTGGCTAAAATTAACAACACAGAAAACAACTGGTGTTGGCAAGGACGTGGAGAAAGGGGAATCTCTTACACCATTGGTGGGAATGCAAACTGGTGCAGCCACTCTGGAAAACAGTATGGAGGTTCTTCAAAAAGTTAAAAATAGAACTATGCATGGGGCGGCTGGGTGGCTCAGTCACTTCAGCTCAATTCATGATCTCGCAGTCCATGACTTCTAGCCCCGCGTTGGGCTCTGTACTGACAGCTCAGAGCCTGGAGCCTGCTTCAGATTCTGTGTCTCTCACTCTCTCTGCCCCTCCCCCGCTCAAGCTCCGTCTCTCTCTGTCTTAAAAATAAATAAACGTTAAAATAAATTTTTTAAAATAGAACTACCCTACAACCTAGCATTTGAACTACTAGGTATTTACCCAAAGGATACAAAAATACTGATTATAGGGACACATGCACCCTGATGTTTATGGCAGCACTATCAACAATAGCCAAACTATAAAAAGAGCCCAAGTGTCCATCAACTGATAAATGGATAAAGAAATACGAAATGTATATGTGTGTATATATATATATGAGATGAACTATTACTCTATTACTCAGCTATCAAAAAGGATGAAATCTTGCCATTTGCAACAATGTGGATAGAGCTACAGTGTATTATGTTAAATGAAATAAGTCAGAGAAAGACAAATACCATATGAGTTTACTCATATGTGGAATTTAAGAAACAAAGCAGATGAACATATGGGAAAGGGGAAAAAAGAGGGAAATAAAACATAAGAGACTCTTATCTGTAGAGAACAAACTGAGGTTTGATGGAGGGAGGATGGACTAAATGGGTGATGGGTATTAAGGTGGGCACTTGCTGGGACAAGCACTGGGTGTTGTATGTAAGTGATGAACCCCTAATTCTAGTCCTGAAACCAATACTACACTATATGTTAACTAATTAGAATTTAAATAAAAATTTGAAAAAGAAAGCAATTTTTAAATAAAATAAATTTTAAAGAAAGAATGAAACCTACTGTATCATCTAACTTTGTAAATGTCCCATGGACATTTAAAAATTAGATTTAGTGCATGTAGCATAGTGATTATATTATACCACATTACTACATTATTACGCACTGTGTCATAGCACACTAATCATAACATGGCATATTATGTATATTAATCAGAACCCCATTATTTGTATTTCATTTTACTATCTTCAGTATGGATCTGGGCTGGATAGCTAGGAATACAAACATTGTTGGTAATCATCATATAGTTAGTAATCAAAACCACATAGGTACAAGATGTGTATAAATATGTTTACAGCAGCATTTGTTTTTTTTAATAATTTTTTTTAAATTTATTTATTCTTGAGAGATAGAGACAGCGTGAGCAGGGGAGGGACAGAGAGAGAGGGAGACACAGAATCCAAAGCAGGCTCCAGGCTCTGAGCTGTCAGCACAGAGCCCAACGCGGGGCTCAAATCCACAAACTGCGAGATCATGACCTGAGCCGAAGTCGGACACTTAACTGACTGAGCCACCCAGGCGCCCCAAGCATTTGCTTATAATAGCAAAATACTGGAAACAACCTATGTGCCAAGAGTAGGGAAAATGGCTAAATATGCTATATTCAAATTGCCTGCCTAAGTAAACCACAGTATTTCCATACTGAAAAACCAAACACACTGCAGCATACATACTACATAGGGCTTATGAAGAATAAGGTAGATCTTTGTGTACTAACATCAAAATGCATATGACATAATTGAGAAAAAAGAATAATCTGCCCAATTTTATATATATACATATTATGATACCATTTATGTGTACATATATAAACAATACTGCAGATTTTCTATGGAGATAGATAAAAATATTTGTAAGAATAATCACCAAATTGACAAATGTAGTCACCTCTAGGGAGAGAAAATGGCATCAGATTTTAGTGCAATGTCAAAAGGACGTTAGCCTTATCTTTAATGTTTGATTTTACCTCACTTGCATGATTACAATTAATTTCTAATGTTAAATAATACATTGTCAATAAATATTTTTATTTTTAATTGAAGTATAGTGGACACACAAGATTACATTCATTTCAGGTGTACAACGTAGTGATTCGACAAGTCTATACATTATGAAATGCTCACCATGATAGCGTAGTTATCATCTGCCACCAAAGTTATTACACTATGTAATATTCATTATGTAATCTTATACTATTCACTATGCTGTACTTTTCATCCCATGACTTACTTATTTTATTTTATTTTATTTTTTTAAATGTTTTATTTATTTCTAGGAGAGAGAGAGAGACAGCGTGAGCAGGGGAGGGTCAGAGAGAGAGGGAGTCACAGACTGAAACAGGCTCCAGGCTCTGAGCTGGCAGTCAGCACAGAGCCTGACGCGGGGTTCGAACCCATGAACCGCGAGATCATGACCTAAGCGAAAGTCGGACGCTTAACCGACTAAGCCACCCAGGTGCCCCATGACTAACTTATTTTATAACTGGACGTTTGTACCAGTTAACCCCCTTCACCTCTTTTGCCCACCCCCTCAGCCCCTTCCCTCTGGCAGCCACAATTTGTTCTCCATACTTGAGTCTGTTTCTATTTCTGTTTGTTGGTTCACTTGTTTTGTTTTATGCGTTTCACATATATGTGAAATCACATGGTATTTTTCTTTCTCTAACTTAAATTTCACTTAGCATGATACCCTCTAGGTCCATCCATGTTGCTGCAAATGGCAAGATATTTTTAATGGCTGGACAATATTCCACTGTGTGTATATATACTACATCTTCTTGATTCATTCATCTATTGATAGGCACTTAGGTTGCTTCCATATCTTGGCAATTGTAAATAATGCTGCAATAAACATGGGGGGGCGTATATTTTTTCAAACACATATTTTTCTTTTTTTGGGGTAAATATCCAGAAGTAGAATTACTGTATTGTATGGTATTTCTATTTTTCATTTTTTAAAAAATTTTTAATGTTTATTTACTTTTGACAGAAAGAGACAGAGGGGTGAGCGTGGGAGGGGCAGAGAAAGGGAGACACAGAATATGAAACAGGCTCTGAGCTGTCAGCACAGAGCCCAATGTGTGGCTCAAACCCAGACCATGAGATCATAACCTGAGCTGATATCGGATGCTTATCTGGTATATCTAGGTACCCCAGAATCATTATTTTCCTTTTTTTAATTTTTTTTTATTTTTTAATGTTTTATTTATTTCTGAGAGAGAGAGAGAGAGACAGCATGAGCAGGGGAGGGTCAGAGAGAGACGGAGACAAAATCTGAAGCAGGCTCCAGGCTCTGAGCTGGCTATCAGCACACAGCCCCACGTGGGGCTCAAACCCACGAACCGTGGGATCATGACCTGAGCCGAAGTCGGACGTTTAACTGACTGAGCCACCCAGGTGCCCCAAAACGACGATTTTTTAATCTGTTTTGTGTGTGTGTGTGTGTGTGTGTGTGTGTGTGTGTGTGTGTGTTGAGTTGTATGAGCTCTTTATATAGTTTGCATATTAACCCCTTATTGCATACATGATTTGCAAACATCTTCTCTCATTTAGTAGGTTGCCTTTTCATTTTGTTGATGGTTTCCTTTGTTGTGCAGAAGCTTTTAGGTTTAGTATAGCCCCGATTATTTAATTTTGTTTTTGTTACCCTTGCCTGAAGAGACAGATCCAAAAAAGTATTACTAAGACCAATGTATAAGAGCTTGCTGCCTATGTTTTCTGTTAGGAGTTTTATGGCTTCAGGTCTTACATTTAGGTCTTTAATCTATTTTAAGTTTATTTTTATGTATGCTGTAAAACAGGTGCTCAGTTTCATTCTTTTGTGTGTAGCTGTCCAGTTCTCCCAATACCATGCATTGAAAAGACTGTTTTTTGTTTTGTTGTATAGTCTTGTCTCCATTTTTATAGATTACGGTCAATAACTATTTTTAAAATTTGGACAAAAATCCAACACCTTTCATGATAACTCACAAAACGAAAAATAGAAGAGCTTTCCTCAACCTTACAAAGGGCATTTATGAGAAACCACAGCCAATGGCATACTTAAAGGTGAAAGACTGAAAATGGTCCAATAAATTCAAATTAATACCAATATTTTTGCTTATAAAATTAACATTATATTATTTAAAAATATTTTTAACGTTTTATCTATTTTTGAGAGAGAGAGAAACAGCGCGAGCACAGGAGGGTCAGAGAGAGAGGGAGATACAGAATCCACAGACAGGCTCCAGGCTCTGAGCTAACTGTCAGTACAGAGCCCTACACAGGGCTCAAACCTATGAACCATGAGATCAAGACCTGAGCCTGAGCTGAAGTCGGATGCTTAACCGACTGAGCCACCCAGGCACTGTAAATTAACATTATTTTAAAGTATGATATCCAATGTTTGTGAGGGTAAGGGTGGAATAGGCACATTAATATCTTGCTGCAAGAGTGGAAGTCAGTACAATCTTTCTCTTCTAATTATGTCAGTTAAAATAATCACAGTTTGACCCATTGATTCCCTTTTTGAATTACCCTAAGGGAACAATTATAGACATGTATAAAGATTTATGTGCCTAGATAATTCATCACAGTTTTATTTATAATAATAAATTAAAAACCACTAAATATCTAAAACTGTAGATAAATAAAATATAATACACTAAAATAATGTACTTATATAGAGTCATTAGAAAATAATGATTCTGGGGGCACCTGGGTGGCTTATTCGGTTGGGTGGCCGACTTTGGCTCAGGTCATGATCTCATGGTTTGTCGGTTGGAGCCCTGCATCGGGCTCTGTGCTGACAGCTAGCTCAGAGCCTGGAGCCTGTTTCAGATTCTGTATCTCCCTCTCTCTCTCTGATCCTCCCTGCTCAGGCTGTCTCTCTCTCTCTCCCAGAAATAAATAAAACATTTTACATTTTTTTTTAAAAAAAGAAAATAATGATTCTGGAGTACCTGGGTGGCTCAATCAGGAAGTCAGGTCATGATTTTGTGGTCTGTGAGTTCGGGCCCCACATCGAACTTTGTGCTGATAGTACAGAGCCTGCTTCAGATTCTCCGTCTCCCTCTCTCTTTGCCTCTCCCCACATGCACGAGCACTCTCTCTCTCTCTCTCTCTCCAAAATAAACATTAAGGAAAAGAAAAGAATGTTTCTGAAGACTTTTCAATGACATGTAAAAATATTCATGATGTATTTAGTGAAAAATTGGGTTACAAAATAGTATGTATATTATCCCAATTTTATTTACATAAGAGAGAGGAGGAAGAGACTGGAGGGCTAATACTGATTACCTTTAGAATTATATATTAATTTTATTTTATTCTGTTTGCTCATCTATGTTTTCCAAATTGTCTATAATGAGCATGTATAAACTTTCCAATGAAAACAAACATGTTAGTTTTAAACAAGTTCACCTAGAACAAAAACAAAAAGTCTTGAAAATGTTCATACACTTTGACCCAACTGACCTAAGAGTTCAACATCTAAGAATATGCCCCAATCAGAATTTAGGATCTGTTTCTCTAATCAGAGATGACCGCAATGATTTATGTACAAGGTTGATTGTTACAGCATCGTTTATAATGGAAATTAGGTCTAACATTTAAGGCCTAACAATTTAAGGTCTAAATTTAAGGTCTAACAATACAGCATTGGTTAAATTAATTCTATATCTTCTTTATAAATGTCAAGGAATCTTTACAAGCCATTTTGTGGAAAATATTTAGTGCCATTGAAAAATATTCCCCTCATATAATTAAGTGAAAACTTAGGTTCTGAACAATATGTAGAGGGGCACCTGTGTGGCTCAGTGGGCTAAGCATCTGACTTAGGCTCAGGTCATGATCTCATGGTCCAGGAGTTCAAGCCCAGCGTCAGGCTCTGTGCTGACAGTCCTGAGCCTGGAGCCTGCTTTGGATTCTGTCTCTCTCCCTCTCTCTCTCTCTCTCTCTCTCTCTCTCTGCCTCTCCCTCACTTGTGCTCTGTCTCTCAAAAATAAATGTTGAACAATATGTAGAGAGCAAAACCATTAATTTAAAAAAAGTTCACATTTAATAAAGTTAGGTTGCTAACTACATATAAATGTGAATGTTTTCAAGCTAAAATCACATTGGATTGGGAATACAGGAAAAATACCACCTTACTTCCAGACCTGCCTGGCACAAAATAAACACTCCATGATATTTGTCAAATTAGAATCTTTTCCACTCTTGTCCCACCCATCATCCCCATGAGCTACTCCTTACAGACATCTATTGTTGAGAGTTTCTCATCCTTTTTTTTTTTTTTTTTTTTAACCCAAGAGGATTTAAGGGCCAGTTGGGGGCAGCACTCCCGAGGAGGTGGTTTAACACGTAAGGAACTCATTTATCATGGAATGAAGATTTCAGAGGGCAAATTAGAGAAGACTGGAGTGAGGTCAGCAATGGAAAGTAAAGTGTAGGGTAAAAAGTACAGCGTAGTGAAAAGAGAGCTGGGTATTTGCATTTGGAACAACAGTGGAAATTAGGAATTTAGGGGGTGGGACTGACTGATTTAAGTTGTAAATCTCAACAGGATGAAGGCCATCAAGACCTAATGGGGTGGGTCTATTGTCATCTTTTAACAGCAATCAAACGGGGGTGCCTGGGTGGCTCGGTCAGTTAAGCATCTTGATTCTTGGTTTGAGAGTTGGAGCTGCCTGTCAGCTCTGCGCTGGCAGCGTGTAGCCTGCTTGGGATTCTTTCCCTCTCTCCCTCACTGCTCTCTCTCTCTCTCTTTCTCAAAATAAATAAATAAACATTAAAAAAATTTTTTTAAATGAACAACATTCAAATGGAATGTTGCAAAGTTCTGGGGTTTCCTCAAGGTTAAGTGGCAGGCAGGAATGCCTAGCTCCATGAAATGATGAACTTAATGGCAACCTTAACACATAAGAGATCTCAGTTGAGACCTAGTGGAACTGCAGAAATTGGGACATTTGAAAAATGAACTGACGATCCCGAAACATAGGGAGATGTATAAGAAAAGATAGTGTCACAAAGGAGAAGGAAGAAGTATTTCAAAGAAAGAGTGGTCAACTCTGTCAAAAACTACTTGAAGTTGACTTGAATTTAGGCTAAAATTAGGCCACGGAATAAGGACAGCACAACTACTTGGTAACATAAAATAAAAATTCAGACCTCGAAAAAATAAGATATCACATCTATAAATCTACAAAAACGGCAAATTCACAAGATATTCAAATCAGAAAGATGTGTTTCGTGCTGTTATATGATTTTCCGATCTTTTTGAACTAAAAGCCGATCCTAAAGAGCAAATACAATTGTCAACCTTTTTTAGAAGTTTGAAATCATTTGTACTTTTAAGTATGCTTCGTCTCATTTTTTCACTGAAGGTCAAACAAATAAAAGTCAGGCTCTGACAAGGTTGAACTGTCCCATCTTGTAAGCAAACCTTTGCCTGGAATTTTATTCTGGCAAGCCAGAAGGTTGCCTTTTGCAGAGTCCTGGGTCCCCTTTCTAAAGAAGAGAGGGTCATCCTGAGTATGTTTCTCCCACGGTCATTTATTTCCTCTTAAGCCAACTGGATGCTTTTCTGTCAGAGGGCTCCATATTTCCATCCAAAGGAATTATAAACACATTTTAGGGGTAAAGCAGATGTTGCTTTGTATAAATGCAGATGTTACTTGAAATCAATGTGCTTATAATAATTATAACTTTCATCTGCATTCTTAAATTCTGGGTTACGATGATTGAAAGTCCCATCAGAGATGACTTTATTCCTTTTATCATGGCCTTTCTACTTCTGCTGTTAATTTCATTATTTCTCATCGAATGCTAAGATTTGGACCAGTAGACTTTTTTATATGAAAAACAGAATAACTCTTTAATCTTTGGTTAACAAAGATTAGCATCAACCCTGCAAATAATTATATACAGATCATATTATTAAGGATACAAATTAGCCCTCAGTCCTTTACACTTCCTATATCTATCCTTTCCAAAGTGATCACTCTTTAATGACTTTAATAAAATGCTGATGTTCATATAGCCATCTAGTCCTGCCTGACCTTCCTCATCTTGTACTAGCATCTTATGTCCCTACCAAAGGAAGCTACTTAAAGCTCCACACATAGGGACACTTGGGTGGCTCAGTCAGTTAAGCGTCTGACTTTGGCTCAGGTCATGATCTCATGGTTTGTGAGTTTGAGCCTCATGTTGGTCTCTGTACTGACAGCTCAGAGCCTGGAGCCTGCTTTGGATTCTGGGTCTCCCTCTCTCTCTCTGCCCCTCCTCCTCTCATGCTCTGTCTCTCTGTCTCTGTCTCTGTCTCTGTCTCTCTCTCTTTCTCAGAAATAGACAAACACGAGGAAAAAACAAAGTTCCACAAATATATTGTCTCCAACTGTTTTCTCAACCACGAATGTTCTTTTCCCAGATTTTCAACGGACTAATCTATACTTGTTTTCTTAAAAGTCCATCAAAGCATCCTTGGAAATCTCTCTCTCTCACTCCCTCCTCCTCTCCTCCTAGCCTTGAGTTGGGTGCCTCTATCTTGTATCCCCATGTGCTCCTATCGTGTGTGTCATACTGTATTCGTAATTTTTAATATTTAGTTTTTTGAGAGAGTGTGAGTGAGGGAAGGGCAGAGAGAGAGGGGGAGACTGAGGATCTGAAGCAGGCACCATGCTGACAGCAGAGAGCCCCAAAAGGGCTTGAACTCACCAACCAGGAGATGGAGACCTAAGCTGAAATCTGAAGCTTAACTACCTGAGCCACACAGGTGCCCCACTGCATTAGCATCTTTTTTTTTTTTTTTTTTTTTTTAGGAGAGAGAGAGAGAGACAGCGTGAGCAGGGGAGGGTCAGAGAGATAGGGAGTCACAGACTGAAACAGGCTCCAGGCTCTGAGCTGGCAGTCAGCACAGAGCCCGACTCGGGGCTCGAACCCACGAACCGCGAGATCATGACCTAAGCGAAAGCCGGACGCTTAACCGACTAAGCCACCCAGGCGCCCCTTCATTAGCATCTTTTGACCAACCCTACTGAGGTATTATTTACAGAAAATAAAATACACTTTTTAACTATAGAGTTTGAATAGTTTTGACAAGCGTATAGGTCTGTGTAATTGACACCTTGATCCAGATAGAGAGCATTTCCATCAGCAAAGAAAATTCTCTCATGCTTATGTCCCTTTGCAGTCAATCCCACCCACATGGGCAGACACTAAGCTTATTTCTATAAACATAACTAGTTTTTACTATTCTAAAACCTAGTGTAAATGAAATCACATAGTATGTGCTTTAGCTGACGTTGTCTTCTTTTGTTTAGCACGATGTTTTTAGGACAATTGATGGTTCATTCCTTCATCTTGCTTCAGGGAGATACCATGCTTTATTTATCCATTTATTTATTGTTGGAAATTTGGATGTTCCCTGTTTGGAGCTATTATTAAAAAAACTACTATCAACATTTGCACACAAATCTTTGTAAAGATACTTGTTCTCACTTCTCTAGAATAAATAACTAGGAATAGAATTGCTGCATCATATGACAGATACATGTTTAATTTCATAAGAAACTGCCAAACTATTTTACAAAGTGTATGTTTCATTGTACATTTCCACCTGCAGAGTATGAGTGCTTTATATCTGAGACAATACTTGGTATGGTCAGATCTTTCATTGTTGCCCTTCTAGTTAGTATGAAGGGTTATCTCATTGTGGTTTCAATTGCCCTCGATGACTAACAATGTTCACCATCTTTTCATCTGCACTGGGAATGTACTTCTTTACATGTTTGGAGAGTCAGCACATCAGCCCTGAAAAAAAAATTGCTTTTGGAATAAAAAAATCCATGTTTGAAGTCCAGATCTGTCATTTGCAGTTCTTTTATCTTGGGCCCTTATTCAACCAGTCTGAGCCACAGTCAATTTATCTGTAAAATGGGGATCATGCTATCACACAGGTAGATAATGTTATCTACCTTTTATACAGTAGACCTTATAAATGGTCATTATGATTATGATTATCAAAACTGGTTTAGAACCCATACCAGTTTTCCTTCCCAGGACACGGTCAAATTTGCAGCAAGCTATAAGCCTTATGTATAGTCACGGTGTTGTAGCTCAGAGATTTCCTCTATATTCCTTCACCTCTTGACTTCCCCTACAGTTTTCAAATTTCAAATTTTTTTAATGTTTTAATTTTTTTTGAGAGAGAGAGAGGGAAAGAGAGCACACGCACATGTGCATAAGCCGGGGAGGGGCAGAGAAAGAGGGGGACAGAGGATCTGAAGCAGGTTCTGTACTGACGGCAGCCAGCCGTTGTGGGGCTCGAGCTCATGAACCATGAGATCATGACCTGAGCTGACATCGGCCGTTCAACCAACTGAGCCACCCAGGCAACCCTCACACTTCAAATTTTTAATGCTTTCCCCAGCTACTGTCCCACTGTCTCACTAAATTGTAAGTTCCACGAGGAAAGTAATACACCTGTATTATACACCTCCGTATCCTCCATGGCTAGAATAGTGCGATAAGTACCTGCTGAACGAAGAAAGGAATGAACACCTGCGTCCTCCCTCTCTCTCACTTCTACACATTGATGCACACATATGTCCATCTGCCTGCTTTTCCATTTTAATCTCTCTCCGAAGGCACAAGATGCTTTCTTTTTGTATTTGGACATGGGTAAGTCTTGTCTCACCACCACCCAGCCTAGAAACTCATAACCAGCTGCATGCTAGCCTAAATCAACCTTCTTGGTTTATGCTTCTCTGCAAGAAGGCGAGATCGGTAGCCACAATTTGCTGATCATCTGGTTCAGAGTATCTTTTGCTCATTCCTATCATTCGGCTACTGACCCAAATAATTCCATCCACAGACTGTAGTAACTCATAAGCATAATTAACTCCAGTGTATTATAGCATTGTGATTTAAAAAAAAAATGTTGGCTGTACCATAGGACAAACCTGTGAAAGACCAAACTCTACTGTTTATTTTCTATGTGACTTTTGACAATTTATTTAATTCCTCTAAGCATCAAATTTCTCCTATTTAATGTAGGTAAAACAATTAAGAAATGCATATGAATAGTTTAGCATAGTTCCTAGTTCCTAAGTAAGCTTTAAGTGAGCGTCAGGGATGACTTCTCTAAAGAGAAATCTTTGAGTTGAGATTTGAAAGATGAGTGGGAATGTGGTGCCTGGGTGGCTCAGTTGGTTAAGCCTCCAGGTCTTGATGTCGGCTCAGGTCATGATTTCACGGTTTGTGAGTTTGAGCCCCCACATTAGGCTCTGTGCTGACAGCTCAGAGCCTGCTTGGGATTCTTTCTCTCCCTCTCTCTCTACCCCTCCCCACTTGTGCACATTCATGCATGCACACTCTCTCTCTCACCAAATAAATAGATATTTTTTAAAATGTTTAAATAAAGAAATAGAATTTAAATAAATTAAAAAAAAGAACGATGGGTGGGAGTTAGCCAAGAAAAGAGTGGGGGAAACAGAATGTGCCGCAATAAGTTTGGGGTGACTCCTTGCCAGAGTAGCCTTCTACTAGTGCGAACTAATGCTTGGCAATAGGTAATTACATTATCTATCCTAATAGATAGAAATTGAGATGATAATGGCCATAGTGGTATCTGGCAACTTTGTGAAGCAAGCCCTAATCCAGCACACTTGAATCAATCCAGCTAGAAGTATCAAATGCTTGAGGTGCCTGGCTGGCTCAGTAGGTAGAGCCTGTGACCCTTGATCTCAGGGTTGTGAGTGTGAGCCCCACATTGGGTGTAAGAGATTACTTTAAAAGTATTTTAATATACTTTAAAAGTATATTAAAAGAATGCATTTGACACTTACTAACAATGTCAGTGGTGTCCAGTTCCCTGAGAGCACTTTGCTAGAGCATGACTTGGTGGTATTCAAAGAAGCTGAAGCTATCCATTACAGATTGCCTCTATTTCTTCTTAGTTCCAGCCTCTTTTGGCCAGAGACTCACAATCACTAGCTGAAAAACCCATGCCTTCCATTCATATCAGAAATCTGCTGCCAGTACAAACAAGATCTCATCACAGACACCAACATTCTTACCATCTTTAGGCCAGGGCTCCTGGGATCTCGGTGAAGTGTTCTCACACGTGAAGGCCAGAGAGTTTGCCTAAATCGCATGGATGACCACGATATCACTCTGGTGCTGAAGCCCACGCATCTGCCAAATGGTGCTCTTCCACAGAACTAACTTTATGGCCAAGGTCCTTTGCTAGTGCGTAGATACCAACTGTTCATAAGAACCATTGCCATGCCATAGGAAGGTGATTTTCTTCCAGCATCATCTAGATTATAATGAAGTTACCATTTGAGAATGGTAGCACATCAGATGATTTCTTACCCCCCGTATGGCACTTTTAGGAGTCTCTAATATCTGGAAAGGTGGCAAGTGGAAAATGGTCTTCCACATGCACGTTGGTCATTGGAAGGTTCCATGTTGCCATTTGACATGTGCAAAGTCCCAATCTTCTTCCAGGAAGATTGGACTTAATCCAACGCTCGTGTACAAGTCAATCCCTGACAATGTTACAGAGTTATACTCTTTGAAGATGGGAAAACCTTGCTCAGAGAACTCAATATAGGTTTGCAAAATGAATTGGTGACTACCAGGGTGAACAAGTACATGGAGGGATGGATGAACATTTACTCCTCACAACTACCAAATGAGCTAAATGATGGTACTAGTCATATAGCTAAGGAAACCGAGGCTCAGGAAGATAGAGTAATTTTCTCAAAGTCATAGAAATAGAAAGTGGCAGAACCAGCCTGTGATCACAGGCATTTTGACTACGTGTCTTCATTTCTTAATCTCTATCTAGTTCAACCCCTTCTAGCGCATAATACATTTGCAAGAATGTATTATTTTAGTAAAAGGAGGTAATATATCTAAATATGACCATGTGATAAGGTAAAAGAGGTAGTTAAATTTGATCGGAAAAATGTAGAAGCA
Source organism: Hyaena hyaena (assembly GCF_003009895.1). NCBI lineage: Eukaryota > Metazoa > Chordata > Mammalia > Carnivora > Hyaenidae > Hyaena > Hyaena hyaena. Next base: position 57,352 of record NW_024080872.1, on the reverse strand, counting down.
AAGAAAAAATTGAAACCTAAAATTATTCCTATGAGAAAGGGTACTCAATGATGTTCAGGGGCTCAGATTTTGGGATCCTTACAAGCTTGGGTTGAAATTCCATCTCTGGTACTAATTTAGCTTTGCAGCCTTGAGCAAGTTAGCAAATCTCTCTGTGTTTCTGTTTCCTTGGCTGTAAAATGTGAGTAATATTGGAACCCACATTAAATGGCAGTTGAAAAGAGTAGGTAACACATATAAAGCCCCAAATGCAAGAATGTTAGCAATTATTATATTGTTATTATTATCGTTATTATGAATATTCTAATTGCCCAACTGTACAACAAAATGGAAATGGCAAATTATTTTGACATTTCGAGATACCTGTCAGATTTGGCATGGTATTGACATATCCTAAAATTCAGACCTAACGAAAATTAATTCAACCTCGAGGAAGGCAGAAAAAGCAAACTAATCAAGAGAATCTAATGAGGATGGAAATATTTTAATTCATAAGTACATAGACAATATGTGCCATTTCCGAAATCAAAAAAAGTGGCAGATGAGAATTAAGCATGTTTCACCAAGGCCCATTGATTTGTTAAGGAGCCTTCATTCCCTGAATGTCTATCTTCTCATCCCCAAGGACTATAAAAGCCTGATTAAGGAGAAGGCTCGGCTGCAAAATGTCATCTACAACAGCACACATACACGCATACATCCCACTCCAACTTGAAAGACGCCCCCTTACCCACGAACTGTCGTGGACAAGAATGCCCACCGCATCTAGGCAAGCGGTGCTGCATTCCTTCACCAATCTTAACCCTGACCCTGGCATTGAACCAAAGTACCGTTTGCTGCTTCCATGGCGAGTTGAGTGAGAGACTTTTTGAGATGTCACATCTAACAGGGAAAACTGGGGAGAATGTTTCTGCCATATTGTTTCAGGTGCCACAGGAAATCAGCAAACGCACGACCCGCCAGCCAGTCAGGCAGTACGTGTCAGGCAGGCAGCCCAGAGACAGACAACAGGATCCAGAGACAGAGACAGGAATGGGCGGAGGGCAGGTCACGAGCAGATCAGGCGGCCTCTTAGGGGCAAGTGTGAGCAGGATCGGGATAAGCAGTGAGTCACGGCAAAATAGGCAAATTGAAGCCCTACGGGGTCAAGCACGCAGCAGCCGGCTTCAGGAACCCGAGGAAGGCGGGGCGTTGTGGGGGGGGGGGGACTGGGGGTGGGGCGGAGGGGACCTGGGTAAATGCTGAAAACCAAAAGCAGAACAGGAACAAATTACAAATGGAGAATGCAGTCGCATTGCGTCAGAATCGAGTGGACTTTGGCAGCTAAGGCAGCGTGCTGTTCCAGCTTCAGATTTCTCCTTCCCCTCCTGCCACGTGAATCTGGCCGGGGGGGGGGGGGGGGGTTGCAGCAGGAGCAATGGAAAGTGCTGGCTGAGCGAGGAGGGTGGGGTGAGGGGCTGCAAACCGTCCCTGCAAAGAAAGCGGCTGGTTTGCTTATAAGGGAAATTAGAAACGTGCTAAAGGAGGCATTTGAATATGAATGAGGTATTTGGGTATTTCAATACCCAAGAGAAAATCATTCAATAGCAAGAATGCCCCAAGCTTACAAAGATTTCACAGAACACAAGCCCACACTTCAGTAAATGAGTTAATAAACCAGGGAGCTAAACACGTGTGGCATTTTCGATTCATGCCTCATCTCCTACTCTTTTTAAAGGGCAGAGAGCTGTTGAACAGCCCTTCAGTGTTCCAGGCCGCAAACAGGCTCTCGACTATTAATGGCAAAGCTGCCAAAAGCCAGACATACCTGGGGTCAGATGAAAGGTTTCGTTTGTTCACCTTCAACATTACACTAGTTCCCACTCAGGACCCCTGAGCGCGTTACTGGAAATTTTGAAAACACAGTTACTGGTGTGAAGAGGTTTCTGAAAACACACAAAGCATACATTCAACGAGAAAGTCCACCTGAAACGCCCGTTCTTTTCACAAAGACCAAAGCAAGTTCAAAGACCCAGAAACGTTCTTGAAAATGATACAAATGCTATGGCCAATTAGGTTTTATCTTGCGTGCCAAATACAACAGATTCGGAGTCGCTTCCTGAAACCCTGCCGTATACCTGATCAAATTAGTAATAGCTGCCCCCTTCTCGGGAGGAGGGTGTGTGTGTGTGTGTGTGTGTGTGTGTGTGTGTGTGTGTAGATATTCACCATTGTTTAAAAGTCTGCTTTGCTTTGAGTCTCACGTCTTCTGGGTCGACTATTTTCTATCCGAGAGGTTCTTAGGCTGGGTTCACGCTGCAGATGGGCTTCGGCCCTCACGGTAGTTTTTAAAAATCAGTTTGCTGATATTGGAAGATGAGAGATCTCACGTTTTTCCAAAAAGGATTTGAGGTTTCTTTCGAAAGTGAACATTTCTAGCAATTTTCAGCCTATCTTTCCAAATGGCGACTGTCCCTGGAGCTGAGTAGGGGCTGTTTCCTGCAGATGGGGTGGCCTCTCTTAAATCTGCTTTCTTTCACTCCTTGGCCTCACAGCCGCTGGACTTGCTCAATGGCAAGACGCCTCACCTCTACTTTGGCAATCCACTCTTCAGCAACAGAAATATTCTACCTTCAAAAATCTGGGGGGTGCCTCGCTGGCCCAGTCGCATGCTCAGGGAGAGCCCTGCGACTCTTCATCTGGGGATGGTGAGTTTGAGCCCCACACTGGGGGTAGAGATTACATTAAAAAAATACAGTAAAATGTCAATGCCAATATTGTAGTTTTTTGTTTCCACATTTTGTTTAGTTTTACCCTAACCTCATATTAGTACAGATGGTTCTACCTTTGCTTCCAAGAAATCTACCACTGCTTCCCAACCAGATGTTTCGTCCCTTTACTTTGCCCGTATTTCCCAAATCTCTCAGTCCCTTTCTGGTCTACTTTGTTCCCCTGGCTCATCAGTGCCACCACCCGTCTTGAACTTATTTTCATGGTTATTTTGTGCCTTTGTCATTCCCTCAACCTTGTCCCTCAAGCCACATCCCCGGATCCATCCAACTACTCGGGTCTCCAGGGTAATGAACGCTGCTGGGTAAAGTCACGCTACAAACTCATGATATCCGGTCTCAGTGAGCCTTTATCCCTAAATAGCATCCTCTCCTATTCCCCTCAATGGCTACTTCACAGAGCTGCCATTCTCCCCAAACTGTAAAGTCTGCTTGCTCTTGCCTCACGTTCAGAAGCAATTCTGAGAGAAGCAAGGATGTCAGAGGAGAGGTTCCCCAGCTTGCTCCTCCCTCACCTACAAAATTACGTGAATTTCTGTGCACTCATGTCTCATTCTGTCACTATACCCCTTCTCTCTGTAGTCTTTTTTTAAAATGTTTTTATTTTTAAGAGAGAGAGCGTGAGTGGGGGAGGGGCAGAGAGAGGGGGACAGAGGATCCAAAACAGGCTCAGCGCTGACAGCAGTGAGCCCAATATGGGGCTCGAACTCAGAGCCCTGAGATCGTGACCTGAGCCGAAGTCGGACACTCAACTGCCTGAGACACCCACGTGCCTCTCTCTCTTATCTTTGATAATTCTCTGTGCCTACTTATTCTTTTCTCTCAGAATAAGAATGTGCTCAAGTGTTTTCCATCTAAAAACAATCTTCCCTTCACCTCAACCACTCTTCTGGCTGCAGTCCTATTTACTGCCACTCCTTTCCCACCAAAGTTCTGGAAGAGCAGTCTCTACTTCCTTGCCTTCCATTTACTCCTCCATCTACTGATATTCGGGTTTATATCATTATGTCTTCGTGGAAACTTTTTAAAGGTCACCAATAACCTCCACGCTTCCAAATCCAGTAAGAATGTTTTTAAGTGTATTGATTTATTTTTCGGGGGGGGGGGCAGGCACAGGGAAAGAGAGAGAGAATCCCGAGGAGGTTCTGCACTGAGAGTCCCATGCAGGGCTCGAACCCATGAACCGCGAGACCGTGACCTGAGCTGAAATCAAGAGTCAGATGCTTAACTGAACTGAGCCGCCCAGGTGCAACATTTGCCCAGTGTAGACTGTTTCCTCTGTGTCCAAACTCACTCCCCTTGGCGTCCATGGTTTTGCTCCTACCTGTACCTATAACACTTTTGAAAGCACCGCTTTGTTTACCAACTAAATGTTGTCTTTCCCCGGGACTCGGACCTCCGTTCTATGTTCTCCCCATAGTATAGACTCTCCCTTGTGATCCACGCACTTCCGTAAAACTTGAACTAGTACCTCGCACCTGTGACATCCAGTCCAGCCATTTTTCTCAAGCTCGAAACCCAAACATCCAAGTGTTTCCTGAATATTTCTATTTGGATCATCTAAAGGTACTGCGAATTCCACAGGTCTCAAAGTGAACTTCTGTCTCTCTCCCAATTTCCCTCTACATTCGTGACATCAGTAACAACCCAGTCTCTCAAGCCAGAGATTTAGGAGTCTTTCAGAAGGTCCATCCACCTCTTGCTCACCCAGGGCCTCTAATTACAGACTGTCAGGTTTTTTTTAAGTTTATTTCTTTATTTTGAGAAAGAGACAGAGCATATGAGCAGGGGAGGGGCAGAGAGAGAGGGAGAGAGACAGACAATCCCAAGCAGGCTCTGCACTCGCAGCACAAAGCCCAACGTGGGGCTCGAACCCATGACCCATGAGATCATGACCTGAGCTGGAACCAAGAGCCAGATGCTTAACCAACTAAGCCACCCAGGCGCCCCCTATAATTACAGATTTTTAAGTGTAAGCAGTGCAAAAGAGAAAACACTGAAGACACTACCTTGGCAATAAGAGAAACAAAATCACCCTGTGAGACTGGATCAGAATTTGGCCCTGGAGATTTCATTCTCCCCATTAGAGCTCCTATTTGAAATTGCTGACATAGAAATCTGATCATATCACTTCCCTTCAATGACTCCCCATAGATTTCAGAATAAAGGTAAAGCACTAATTTCGAGTACAGGCCCTTCCTGAACCAATCCTTATCAACCTTGCTAGTCTCAATTTCCTGCCTCTCCTCCAATTCCCCCCAATGCATTAGCGTTACTGAACTGCTTGCGCGTTTCTGAATGTATTACACTGTTTCATATCTGCACTTTTCATTCATGCTGTTTCCTCTGCCTAAAATTAGTCCACATTTCTTCTCTTTCTTTCTTCCTTTCCTTGTCTGCTTAGCTAACTCCTAACTTTTCCTTCCTTCCTTCTTTTCTTTCTTTCTTTCTTTCTTTCTTTCTTTCTTTCTTTCTTTCTTTCTTTCTTTCCTTTCCTTGTCTGCTTAGCTAACTCCTAACCTTTCCTTCAAGACTTAGCTCACACATAAATTTCTCCAGGAGGCTTTCCCTGACTCTTGAATGGGAGCAGAATTTGCCACCCCAAAATGTCTCTTTGGCACGAGGGTTATTTTAGGCTGATTATTTTTAAGACACAGCAGACATAGTAAAAGCTCTGAAAACTGAGTAGAAGTTACCATTTTGTAAGAGAAATTAACATTTACAAGGGAGATTTCCATTCGTAAGGGTGTCTTCCTGACTGTATTAGAAAGAGAAGGGTGACTCTAAATCCCTAGAAACTCATCAGTGGAGAAGACAACAACCTAAATCTGCATAACAGCTATGCCCTTGTTTACTGTGCTTTTCCTGAAAACCTCCCATTACTGGCTCCCCGCCCCCAATCACTTTCTCTTGTCTTTAGCTGGAGATGGTGTATAAGGTGATGGCTTGGGCCATTTTGGGGAGTTACTCAGTTTTCCTGGATATGTCCCATGTAAACAGGAGGTATACCTGTTAATTGAACTTGTTTGTTCTTTTCTTGTTAATTTTTCTTATTACAGAGGGGTCCCAGCCAAGAACCTAGAAAGGCAAGGGAAAACTACTTTTCCCCCTCTACCTACTCCTTTTCTGCACCCCGATTATTCAATGTGTATCTTTTTTTTAATTTATATTTTATTTATTTCTGAGAGAGAGAGCGCATGAGCAAGCAGGGGAGGGTCAGAGAGAGAGGGAGACACAGAATCTGAAACAGGCTTCAGGCTCTGAGCTGGCTGTCAGCACAGAGCCCGACACGGGGCTCGAACCCACAAACTGTGAGATCATGACCTGAGCCGAAGTCGGATGCTTATCCGACTGAGCCACCCAGGTGCCCCTTCAATGTGTATATTTATCACAGTATCTTATCACGCTGACTTCTGCATATCTATTTTCTCATATGGTTTTTCTATAAGACAGTAAAGTCCCCAAAGCAGGGAATGATTATTTCTATCTATCTATCATCTATCTATCTATCTATCTATCTATCTATCTATCTATCTATCTATTTATTATTTCCATGTCTCTATTGCCTGGCATATTACTTAGTACATAGTACATGCTAAATTAATAGTTGATAAATAAAAAAATGAGGGAGCAAATGAATGGAACATTGATTAGGGAATAGAAGAGACTAAAAAATCCATGCTGCTATGATTTCCTTTTTATACTAACTTATAATTTTTTTAAAGTTTTTTTTTTTAATTTTTTTTGAGGGAGAGAGAGAGAGCATGAGCAGGGGAGGGGCAGAGAGAGGGAGAGAGAGAATCCCAAGCAGGCTCCACACTGTCAGCGCAGAGCCCGACGCAGGGCTCGGATCCACGAACCATGAGGTCATGACCTGAGCTGAAATCAAGAGTTGGATGTTTAACAGACTGAGCCACCCAGGCGCCCCCCCCCCAATTTATATTTTAATTGGTGGCTTTTATTTCAGTTATGTACTTACAGGAAGTAATCAGGGATTTGTGAGAGTTCATACCTCTGTATGAACACCTGTGTGTTACTTTATCAAGAGGATGTTAGACTATACTTTGCATAATTGAAGTACTGCCTGGCTAGAGGCTGGCAGGTCCCGTGAGAGTGAGGACGATTATGTGATGTCACCGAGAAGTTCTCTTTTACTTGGCAAACCTCTACTATCTTACAAAGAATCTCTATGCAAACTGTACCCCAGCCACTAGGCCTCTGGGACTCTGGCCACAGCTCTGCCTGTCTTGCTTTGTCTTGCTCAGATTCACTGCTGTTCACAACTGCTTACTTGAATAGAATGAGCCAACCAGGCTCCCCATGCAAGCGGAGAAGGTTTTCCCAGAGGAGCAAAATAATTGTTGAATCACAGGCTTTGTGGACCAAAATGGCTTCTAACCTCACTCAAAGCCTCCTTTTGTGCCTAGAACAAATTTAAAGAGTTGAGCTTTTGCTCCCGTTACTACAAGCACCACCCCCCCACACACACCAACTCCAACATCAACACCTTCTTGCCAATGAATAGCCTAATTCAAGCCCTCTCTTTCTTTCTCAATGAATGGGTCAGGAGGTGCACTCGGCTCCCTTCCCGCCTGTTCCAAGGCTGGCCTGTCCTGTCCAATTACGCTATGGGCCCTCCGTAGCACGAGAATTCGGTGTCCGTCTAGGGAGCGATGTTACCGCTATTAGGCAGCCAGTAAGGGACTATTATAAAAGGGCCCCGGACCATTCCTCTGAGCTATCTCTTGCAACACAAGTGAGCCTCGTCAGCCCACAGTGGACGCAAGGTACACATCACCAGCCTAGTGACTCAACCCTTCAAAGTATCTTGGCCTGAACAGACACATGAAACGATGCTCAGCATCCCTCCTCATCAGGGAAATACAAATCAAAACCACACTGAGATACCACCTCACGCCAGTCAGAGTGGCTAAAATGAGCAAATCAGAGAACTCTAGATGCTGGCGAGGATGTGGAGAAACGGGCACCCTCCTACACTGTTGGTGGGAATGTCAACTGGTACAGCCCCTCTGGAAAACAGTGTGGAGGTTCCTCAGGAAACTAACAATAGAACTCCCTTATGACCCAGCAATAGCACTGCTAGGAATTTACCCAAGGGATACAGAAATGCTGAGGCATAGGAGCACGTGTACCCCAATGTTCATAGCAGCACTCTCCACAATAGCTAAAACATGGAAAGAGCCTAAGTGTCCATCCACAGATGAATGGATCAGGAAGATGCGGTTTATCTATACTATGGAATCCTACATGGCGATGAGAAACAATGAAATCTGGCCATGTGTAGCAACATGGATGGACCTTGAGGGTGTTATGCTGAGCGAAATAAGTCAGGCAGAGAAGGACAAATACCATATGTTTGCACGTATAGGAGGATTAGGAGGAACTTGACGGAGGAACAAGGGGGAGAAGAAGGGGGGAAATGGTGGGGGAAAGGGAGAGAGGCAAACCATGAGAGACTCTTGAATGCTGACAAAAACTGAGGACTGATGGATGTGGGGGGGAGGGGGGATGGGCATAGAGGAGGACACTTATGGGGATGAGCACTGAGTGTTATGTGGAAACTAATTTGACAATAAACTATTTGTAAAAAAATTAAAAATCAGGAAAAAAAAAACAAAAAACAAAAAACAAAGTATCTTGGCCTGTCATTTCTGTATTACCTTGGATGTGGTCCCTTCCTACACTTATGTATATGCTTTTAACTGTAACACAAGTATTTTTAGAAGGTGCTGCTCTCTGGTAAACAACAACAACAACAAAAACACACACACAAGAAGTTAGGAATCCTGCTGCCCAAATAGTCATATCTACTATTTCCATAAATCTCGTTAACACTTTTGCCGGTACTTTATAAAGCCAGTACTTTCTTCCGCTTAACTCCACTTTACAACCTTTGCTTAGACCACACTATGTTAATGTTCATTTATTCCAGATTATTTAATGCTCTCAAGATTTTAAGAGTTGCATCTGAGCAAACAATCTTGGCTGACATATCTTTGCATTAATACTTTAAATTATTTTATTTATTTATCTATTTGTTTGTTTGTTTGTTTTAAGAGAGAGAATGAGACTGCCAGCAGGGGAGAGGGGCAGAGAGGGAGAGTCTTAAGCAGGGGCTTGAACCCACGACCCTGGGATCATGACCTGAGCAGAAATCAATAGTCAGATGCTCAACTGACTGAGCCACCAGGGGCCCCTAAATGATCTTTTTAAACAGATCAAATTAATTACTCTAGCAGTCATGAAATCTCTTTTTGCATTTTCAAATCTCCCAAAACTTTTGAATTAATCGCTACTCAGATATAACACGAGTCTTCAAAATTCTCAAATATCGCCAATCTCTTCACAAAGTCCATCAATTACATTGAAGCCATAGGGAAACATTTTATTACAAGTACTTGTAAATATTCTCTCCAATGTTCCTGAATATATATAGAGAGATCTAGATGATTCAAACTTGAAACATGCTGTTTATTAAAGCTCAGTGCTTTTCACATTAAATTTAGGCCATGACCAAGTCACCAGGCTTGCTAAGTAGATTTCCTGTGATTTGATCAAGCCAGAGAGTTCAGATCTTACTACTAACTAGTAGTGTTCCCTTTTTAACAATTTGACAGGGGCGAGAAATTTAAATCTGAACAGAAAAATTAGTTCGGAAAACCCTCCATTTTGTGTTTCCCCATGTAATCAAAGTCACATGGCTCCTCTTTAGGCAGAAGTGACTAAAGTGGCTGCCTAAATCATCCCACCCACAAGTTTACCTAAGCAGAGAGAAGTGCTTTTCAAAGCTCCAGTTCCTGTAACTATGCCTGGATGTTGGCTGGGTTGTGTCCGGGGAGGAAAGGCACAGGAAAGGATTATCCCGAGCTGATCCATATCGACCACTAGGGCTGGCTCAGGACTTGCTGCCTTTCCAGCTGGCAAATTAAGATGAATAGGAGGGCATCCACACAGCCATGGCTTCCATTCTATCTGCTGCTGCTGACAGATTATTTATTAATGCCTTCGCCTGGCATATGTGGCATTAGGGCTGCCACGTGACAAGCTATCTCCTGCATGAAGATGACCAACTTCAGCTGAGGGACGAATATTTTATAATTTCTATATTCCTTTAAGAAATCACTGGGAAAATACCCACTCCTCAGCAGCATTTTATTTTGATTATAAGATGCTTTCTTGGGTAAGGAACCTTAAACTATTTGAAAACTATCTACGTAAGAGTAAGTTAGTGGCTCTTTATAAATGTTGGCTCTGGAGATTCACTTGTATCCCACAGCATACGTTATCTGGAGCAGCATATATTTGAATGGACCCAAAGCCAATGGTATATAATTTAACTCTTGGTTCATGTTTGTGCTACAAAACACCGGAGCTTGAGTAATCATAGAATTCCTTAGTTAAAGGAAGCATTTCTCCCTAGTTGGTTATTAACTTCCAGAGAGGCACAGAGAGCATATGCTGCCTTTATAATATCCCAGGGAGGAAGGCTAAAAAAGCACTCTGAGATGAGGAGAGCCAGAGCAAAGAATATTGGGGCTTAGCATTGAACATAGCCACCAAATAATGTAGGGCAATATATTACTCCCAGAAAAAAGGAAAGGGCATGGTCATCTTAGAGGCTCTGAGTTTAGAGCAAATCACACTCTGTCCCCTGCATTCTGGCTTCCACATACATCCAGGTGAGATTGAACAGTTCAGCGCCAAGATAAATTCCCAGGAAAGGCGATATCACCATCTGTACCCTGTAGAAATATGGAGAAGGGCACTCATTGCTCAGTCTCTTGACCTTGAGGGGGAGGCTTAGGAATCTTCATCTGCCCCAACTTCCACATGATCCACATGGAGGGGGTCCACAGGCCATGCTTTAAGTAGCACTGCCTCAGAGAATAATAAAACTATCATAATCATAGAATCCTCGAGCTGGAAGGCCCTCAGAGACCATCAAATCATTTCCAACGGTCAGAGCCAGACAACAAAGTGGTGCGGACCACGTCTGGGAGATAGTAAACTGCGCATCGCTGAGGCATTCCAGCAGAAACTCAATAACTCCTTAGCAGGAATATTGTAGTGGGATTTCGCACACCACATGGGGAAGTTAGAGTAGGTGATCTTTAGGACAATTTCAAGTCTGAGATTATATTATCTCTAGCTCTGGGAAAAGACAGGAATCCCATTCCCAGAAGTAGAAATAATACTAAGATAAGTTCCAGCTTATCAGATCACAGGAGTGCTATTTAAAAAAAAAACAGCTTAAATGCAAACTAAAACAATGCCAAATGTTCCGAGCAACAAAACGAAACTACGCACTCGGAATCCATGGGAGAGTCTAGAGGGCAGAGGTTGCTTGATCGAACTTGAAGGAGCAAGAGAAGATAAGCTACTATGGATGAATACTTCTGACCTATATCTGACAAGCTTGATATTAGTGCCTGATATTAGTCTTTTCCTGGTTTCATCATGGGGCGGAGGTTAGAAAACGGGATGGCAATGAGATGGAGAATGAGAAGGAGTGGGAGCAGGGAAGAATAACATTGTATTCTTAAAGTATTCAAGCTTCATGGAGGGGTGGGCATGACGAGGAACAAAATGTCTGAGAAGGCTCTTGGAGGTGATCATGAAAAAAAAGATGGGAAACACTGCTTTCTGTCTAGGGGTGAGATTGCGGTATATGTGTATATTCAACTTTATACAGATTGCTGAGTGGGTGGTTTGGTCAGTTGAGTGTCTGACTCTTGATTTTGACTCAGGACATGATCCCAGGGTCGTGGGATTGATTTAGGCTCAGGTCATGATCCCAGGGTCATGGGATCAATTTTGGCTCAGGTTACGGCCCCAGGGTCGTGGGATCGAGCCCTGCATTGGGCTCTGTGCTGACAGCGCAGAGCCTGCTTGGGATTCTCTCTCTCTGTGTCTCTTTCTGTGTCCCTCTTTCCCTGCCCCCCACTTGTGCGTGGTCTCTCTCTCTCAAATTAAAAAACGTTTTCCAGAATGGTGATATTTTTAAAAGTTCCAGAGGCGATTCTAATGTATATGCAGGGTTGAGAACAACCACACTGTGCTGTGTGGTTCACAGTAAGCAGAACAGGCAGTATCCCCGGACTGAGTATTTGGGCAGATCAGGTCCTGTCTCTCACCATCCTTGGTCATCGCCATGATCCCTAAGCAGCAGCTTCTCTTGCAGGCTTTGGAACTAATTCTGTGAAGGAGGATGTAAAGAGCTGTAGGTGATTTCATCAATAAATCATTATCAAGTCATCCTAACTACAAATTCTAACTCTGACTCTGGGCCCCAGTTACTAACAGCTGCTCTTAGATTCCCTGGTGGTTTTTTTGTTTGTTTGTTTTGTTTTGTTTACCCTTTGGGATCTCTTTTGCCGAACCCACGTTTTCTGTGTTAACAGTCTGCCTTGACCTCAGTCACTATTTTTTTTTTTTGAGAGAAAGAGAGAGAGCACTTGTGCTAGTGAGTGAGAGGGGCAGAGCGGGAGAGAGAGAATCTCAAGCAGGCTCCAGGCTTATCATGGAATGGACACAAGGTTTAATCCTACGACCCTGTGATCATGACCAGAAGGGAAGTCATGAGTCAGATGCCGAAACAGCCACCCAGGCGCCCTTGAGGCTGCCTATACCCCTAGAAGCTTAGCTAAGGAAAGAACAAGAGAAAAGCATTCTCCAAAAGTGATGCTTTTCCAACAATATTCTTAAGGTGCTATGCTGACATGATTGTTTTTTAATACTTGAGGTACAGAGAAAGGAGTCAACAAGTTTTGTCTTAAAAAAAAAATACAAAAAACCTGCTTATTTTCCCACCAGCCAATACCACACCCACTCTCATACAAGCCCATCTTTTGGCTTCCCCTCTCTCGGGTTAGAAATAAGGCAGTCTTCTGTACTTCTGCCTTCCCAGTCAGCCTTATTTTTATCAGTTGAATCTGGGTCTTCCCTCCAGCGTCTGCCCCATTCCAAATATCTCAGGTTCTAGCCTCCCCTAAGTGTAAACTTCTTTTGTGTGTCCCAAGGTGTCTTTTTGGTCAAAAGATCAAAGGTTCCCTGCACTTCTGAGTCTCAAACCTGTTCTATGGGTAAAATGCTGTCCCCCTACTGAATTATAATTTATGTTCTTAATTTGAAGTTTGTCAATATTTCTTGTGGACCTTCCTATGCTCCTTACTTTCTAGACATGACTACATGTAGATAATCAAATAATACCCTCTAATATCACAGTTGTAAAATCCTTATTTAAAAAAAAAAAAAAGGATTCAGTCTTTGCTTCCCGTTGCATTTAGGAGGCTACTAAGCTCTGACAGATGTTGAACTGAAATAGCATTTTTTGGGCAGTAACTGGAAAAACCAAATTTTCCTTCACCGCTGGCTGCCTCACTAAATCCAGGCTACAGGAATAACAGTGGGGTTTGGGGGGGCAGGAGGGGTCTATGGCTCAGATGGCCAGCCAGCTAGCATTTTCATTGCTACAAGTTTAGCATGACTCTAGCTACGGCAGTCATTTAGCATCTCTGGTGACTAAACAACATATATAAACTTTGTTAGCTTCCATTATGTCCTGGGGGCACAGATTAATCTCTTAAACATATCTAGACTTCCAGAGCCTCTGGACCAAGTAGAAGGACAGTGATTCCCTGGAAAGAAAATATTGGCTCAGAGTAGGAAGAATGGAAAAAACAGGTTCACTTCTCTTAAAAGTTGTAATTATGGAGTTTCAACCAAGTAAAAGTGAATCGTGATCTCCCTCTAGTGACCAAAAGGGAATAGCGAACAGACCATCTTGAGTTCCTTTGTTTTTCTTTTCAACGGGCTGTTTTTAAGTATAAAATGTTTACATTTATCCTTAGCAACACACACACACACACACACACACACACACACACCACACACACACACAGACACACACACACGGAGCATACGTATATATCTTTACTTCTTTATGACCAGAGCATAAGACTGTGCTTGGAGCAAGGATCAGAACACATATTATGGATGCCATAGTTTGGATACCAGCTACGTTTGCCCTAATTGTTTATAGCTAAGCATAAGCAGCCCCATAAAATATTAAAATCTCAGGGACTGGAAAACTTCATGTTTGGTGACTGGTATCTGAAAGAAGAGGAAATCTGACTTTCTTAAGGTTGGACTAAATAAGTTTACATTGATGAATAAGCTTTTATTAAGTGCCCAGAATTAGATTATAGTACAGATTTCCTTTTCATTTCTCCTGTATCTACTAAGTGCTTTCTATAGGACAGTGTTTTCTTCTCTGTATTATTTTTTTCCAATTTTTCAAAATCTTCTATTGTTTTAAAAGTTAGGATGTTTTTAGTGTTCTCTGGGGTTTGCCCTTAAGAATCATACTCATGTAGGCACACCTGGGTGGCTCAGTCGGTTAAGCGTCCGACTTCGGCTCAGGTCATGATCTCACAGTTCGTGGGTTCGGGCTCTGCGTCGGGCTTTGTGCTGACAGCTAGCTCAGAGCCTGGAGCCTGCTTCATATTCTGTGTCTCCCTCTCTCTCTGACCCTCCCCTGCTCGTGCTATGTTTCTGTTTCTCAGAAATAAATAAAACATTTTAAAAATGTAAAAAAAAAAATTTGACAATAAACTATTTGTAAAAAAAATAAATAAATAAAATTAAAAAAAAATAAAAATGTAAAAAAAAAGAATCCTACTCATGTATATTTACTTTTCGTAATTTCTTCAGGATAGTAATATCATAAAAATCCATAACTAAAATTACAGACCGTATTAACATAATGAGGATGAGACTAGATTTTTATGAATATATGCTCACTTTTTCTTCTATTTAGTCCCAAAATTATTTTTATTTTAGTTTTAAGGCATCAAAAGCTTAGTAAAGAAATTTGATCATCCTAACTTGCCGTATTTCTAGAACTGTCATTTTGATTATCTGTTTTCACTTGAGTACTTCTTCTGTTCCAGTTTTCAATGTGGGGTAATAAACCCCTAAGGCCTAGTATCCCAAAGAATATTTTTATTATTCCCTCACATTTGAATAATAATTTAGCTAGATAAGAAGTCTAGGCTCAAAGTTCTTTTCCTTAATACTTATTTATTTATATATTTGTTTATCTTTAATGTTTATTGATTTATTTTGCGAGAGAGAAAGAGAGCAGGGTAGAGGCAAAGAGAGAGGGAGAGAGAGAATCCCAAGCAGGCTTCGCACTGTCAGTACCCAGCCTGACGTGGGGCTCAAACTCAAGAACCATGAGATCAGGACCTGAGCCGAAATCAAGTGTTGGACACTTAACCAACTGAGCCACCCAGATGCACCCTCCTCGATATTTAAAAATTAATAATTAGCATCATCTTCATTATCACCATCATCATTATCACTGGAATCATGACCATCCATAGCTTTCTTGCGTCCAGATTACTATGGAAAAGTTGGACATCAATCTAACCTTGATTCTTTTATTGTTGATCCATTTTTTCTTTCTGGCTCATTTTTAGGCTGGTTGACTTAAAAAAAAATCAATGCACTTTACTTTTTAGAACAGTTGTAAGTTTGTCTAAAACTTGAGCAGGTTGTAGAGAGTTCTCATTTATCCTACCATGTCCACTCACTCACATACCCATATACACACACACACACACACACAGTTTCCCCTACTATTAATATCTTACAATAGTTCAGTACATTTGTTATAAATGATGAGACAATATTGATACATTATTATTAACTAAAGTTCATAGTTTACATTAGGGTTCACTCTTGCCTTAAATATTCTATGGGTTTAAATATATTATCCACCATTACAGGACCATACAGAATAGCTTCTCTGTGCTCCACCTATTCATCCCTCCTTCTCTCTCCCCATTGCCATCATCATCACCATCACCATAATTATCAATATTATCCTTGTCACCATCATCGCCATCATCATCATCACCGTAAACATCATCTTCATCATTACTACTATCACCTACACAATTATGAATGTCATCTTCATAATCAAAAGAATCTTAATAATAATCAAAACCCTCATCTTTATCACCAGCAGCAGCAGCAGCAGATCACTATCATTATTCACATCATAATTCTCGCCATCATTGTCATGATCATCAACTTAATTGTCATCTTCATTGTAACCATGGTCATACTCATCATCATCACCCCTCACCATCATCTTATCATTGTCATCTTCTGTTATTCTGTTATGGACTAACTTATGGCCCACAAATTCACATGTTGAAGCCCTAAGCCCAAAGGTGACTGTATTTGGAGATAGGGCCTCAAATGAGATCATAAAGGTAGGGCTCTATTCTTATTGCTCTTGTGTCCTTATAATAAGAGAAAGAGACAACAGGGTCCACTGTTCTCTGTTCATGCACAAAGAAAAGGTCATGTGAGGACACAGTGGGAAGGTGTCCATCTGCAAGGTGAGGAGAGAGATCTCACCAGAAACCAACCCTGCGGGAACTTTGATTTTAAACTACCAGTGTCCAGAGCTGTTAGAAAATAAATTTCTGTTGTTTACGCCACCCAGTCTGTGGTACCTTGTTATGGCATCCCAAGCAAACTAATACACCATCACAACCATCTTTGTCATCTAAACCACCACAATTGTCACTTTCATCATCAGCACCATCGCTATTTTTACCTTCACCATAATTGTAATCACTACCGTCGTCAATCACCCTTAGCATCATCTTCATTATCACCATCACCATCATCACTGGAATCATGACCATATTTATCATCTGTGTTAATACCATTTTCATCATCATCATCTGTGTTATTACCATTTTCAACACCATTATTACCAATTGCCGTCATCTTCATATTTATCATCATCACCATCCTCACGCTCACCATCATCAGCATAGTCATCGTCATCACAATCAGCATTATCTTTGTCTCCATAATTATCACCATTACCACCAACATCATCATCTTCATATCACCATCTTCATACCGATCATAAGATTCAACATCATCAGATTCTTATCATCATCAAAATCATCATCAATACCATCATCTTTACTTCATCACCAACATTTTCTTCCCTATATTTCTCACCATCGTGGCTATCATCACCTCCAACATGTACATTGCCATCATTTCATCATCTTTACCATCATCCTCATTATCTTCACACTCATCTTCACCAACCTTACCATGATCACCAATAAACTCACCATCATCAACAAGAGGATACTCTCTGACACTGTGATTATCACCGGGTCCATCACTATCATCATCTTCGACATCATTGCCATTATCATCCTCCTCATCACAAGCTTATTTCTCAGTATGACCATCACCATCATCCTCACCATTAACATGATCACCATCACTGTCATCATCGTCACCATACTCATCACCATCATCAACATCCACGAAATCTTCATCATCACCATCACTGTCCTCATCACCAACATGATGAACACCATCATTATTACCATCATGATATCACTTTCATCATTTTCATATTCCTCACATAAGCATCACTATTATCTTCCTATTCAACATTGCTATTGTTTTCATCATCTTTGCACTCATCCCTATCATCAGCAGAATCAAAATCATTATCTTTCTCTCACCACCATCATCATCAGCTTCTTTTTATCTTCATCAGCAGCACCATCATAATCTTAATTATCACTTGCACTATCCTTATAACCATGATCATCACAATCATTGTTGCTATCATCACAATCGTCAGATTATCGTCATCACCATCATTAACCTCACAGTCATCATTATAATCACCGTTTTTATTATTACCACCATCATTTCCAAAGTCCTATTACCCATTAGCTTTACCATTATCATTATCATCATCACCATCATGAACATCAACTCATTTCATCATTACCACCATCTTTATGGCCATCATCTTCATTAGATTATCTTCACCCTTGAAACCACTATCCTCATCATCTTTATCATGAACATATCAGCATCATCATTTACACTCTTCATCAACAGCCTTATCTCCGGTATCATCTTCATCACTATCATTACCGTTATCATCACAATCATCATCTTCATCACCACCTCATGACCATCGTGATCATAATCATTACGACAAATGTTGTCCACAGTATCTTCATCACTATCGTTATCACCATCATCTTCTTCTCAGCATCATCCTTGTTCTCATCACTGATTCTCCTCATTTTCATCCCCATCATTGTCTTCAGCAGCTTTGCATTCATTATCACTATCCCACTATCTTCGTTCTTACCACCATTGCCATCATCATCTTCTTCTTTATCATCATTCTTGAATTCCCTACACCATCATCATCACTACCATTATCTTCATCATCATCATCATCACCGTGACTATCACCATCATCTTAATTATGTCTATCATCATCATCGATACTATCATTATCCTCACCATCACCATTATTTTCATTATCACTACAATTAAAATTACCATCATCATTACCATCATCCTCATCTCCATCACCACTATCATCCTTTTTTTACCTTTTTCTTTACCATGACCATCACTATCCTATCCACCATCCTCATGTCTATTATCACTGTCATCATCAGCATCTTCAGGATCATATTGCCACCACCATCGCCACCTTTATCACAATTAGCACTGGCATGTCAACACTATCATTGTGATTATCTCCATCATTATCATATTCATTATTACCTTCATCATCACCATTATCACTCCCATCATCCTCACCAGCCTTGGCAGATTATTCATTAATATTCATTACAGTCACTATTATTATCACCAGCAGTAGCAGCATCAATATCTTCACTCTCTTTCCCATGATAATCACAATCATAATCCTCACTATAGTCTCTATCATTACCAAATATGCAGAAGAGAAGTCAATAACAGAGAAAAACTTGGCATACAAAGTTATCAGAGTCAGAGTAGTTGCATGGATTAATGGAATACCAAATTTTTCTTAGTTCTTTAAGATCTTATACAAATCTATACAGTTAGCAACCATCTTTATCAAATTGAACTTCCTTCTTTATTGGAAGTATGGGGGTATTACATGGTAAGTGCCTTTTAAAAATGTTCTCTTCAAAAGAAGAAAACTAGAATTCTAGTTCTTTTCTAATTAGTTTCATTCCTTCTAATTGAGCTCTTGACAATGGATATTGTTTTACACATGGCCATGGCTTGTTCCTTTGGTAAAATATTTTTGGGGGCTCTAGATTTTGGATATAACAAGTATCATTATTCTCCAGGCCCCAAAACAATGCATTGATTTACGTCAAATTAGGGTGCTTTCCTATGATGTTGTAAGACTGCCATTCTACCATGTCACCTTTCTTTTGGTGGACACATAGCGACCAATTCTGCTACTACCTTCAGAGGAGCTCCACAGACATTCCATTTGGAATATGATAGTCTTTACGCTGCACAGCTGGACACACAATAGGTGTACAGAAGAACCAGGAGAAAGTAAGAAGACATGTTCTTCAGTCAGAGGACCTGTCAAAATGGGAACATGGATGAAATGGAACAAGTAAGAAAAGGTAAAAGTGAAAAGGCTGATCCAAGATACCAACATCCTATATTGATCTATCACCAAATGAAATGTGAGAAATTTCTGAGAAAATTGCAGAATTTTAGCACAATTAGCACCAGTTCCCAACTCACATTCCATAAATCTGTCAAATTTTAAGCCATTTGTCAATTATTTCCGAGTTTTCTGAGCTTTCTTATTCATGTAATCCCTGCATCCTCCAAAGTGTCTTTTAAAAACCCCCTTTGGGGCGCCTGGGTGGCTTAGTCGGTTAAGCGTCCGACTTTTGCTTAGGTCATGATCTCGCGGTTCGTGGGTTCGAGCCCCGCGTCGGGCTCTGTGCTGACTGCCAGTTCAGAGCCTGGAGCCTATTTCAGAGTCTGTATCTCCCTCTCTCTCTGACCCTCCCCTGTTCACGCTGTCTCTCTCTCCTAGAAATAAATAAAAAAAAATTAAAAAAAACCAAAAAAACCCTTTTAATATCCTGATTTCTGGCAATATTAACATATAGTTTCCTTCTTCTTTTGGCCCTTTCATAGGTTGTCTAGAGTGGGAAAATAGTTCTAATTGAGCAACTAACACAGTTTTTAAAATTTCTTCGTATTTTCTTTATCTTCTCTTGAGTTTACCAAAACTGAGTAGTTGCAGCTAATATTTGAGTAATAGTCTGCCCTCACCCTACTACAGCATTTTCCCTAATATGAGTTTTAAGAATCGGTAAAGAGCCAGGACTTCTGGTGGCTCAGTCAGTTGAGCATCCAGCTCTGGATTTCTGCTCAGGTCCCAGGGTCATGGGATGGAGCCCTGCATCAGAATCCACACTGAGCACAAAGCCTTCTTAAGATCTCTCTCTCCCTCTCTCTCTCTCTCCCTCTGCTTCTATCTCTCACTCATGCTCTCTTTCTCTCTGAAAGTAAAATGAATCTTTAAAAAAAAGAAGAATCATCAAAGAGCCAAGACAAAGGTGGTTAGGATCAGAGAGTGAATTTGACTGGCCCTTAGATCCAGGCCAACACAGAGACACATAGAGAAAATATCTACTAATCGCTGATGAAATCAACAAGGGATTCATCCATCTTCTTGGGACACCACTTCTGCAACTTCTGCCAGCTTCGCTTTATTGGAAAGCTTTACGTGCAATTATTACCAACCCTTCTTAACAGGTCTCCAAAGTCCTTAGTTCTTTCATCCTTGTGGGGTGACGGTAAGCATCTTTCCTTGGTCACCATAACACTGTATGTGATCTTCCAGACTCTGATGTGTTTGCTAGATCGAATGGACAGCCTTCTAGTGGCAGGACTCCATGCAGCTGCCAGTTGCAGAATTCTAGGAAGTAGCCAGTGCACAACACCAAAACGCTCTGCTTCTGGGTCCCAGGAGAGAGATGGCATGAGTATTATCAGCTGGAAAGAAAGGAATGTGAATTACCTGGGTGTCTGGGGTAGCTTTTCAATGTCATCACCTTTGCTGGTGATCCAACTAAGAAGGCCTGGGGTTTTCTGTCACATTGATGAGAAAAATGTAAACTATATAGTACTTTTGTCTGCTTTCTTTTATTGACATTCATCAGCTTAACACCTTCTTTGTTTGCCTTTTTCCAAGTAAGCAGTGAAACTACTGTCCATATTTATCCAAGTTCTCAGTTATTCTCAGATCATGTCCTCTTATCATATCTGCTTTTCTAACTGTGCAGATGATAAGGGACTCTTAGAAGTGTAATCTGGGCTGAGGCATGAGGTGGACTTGGGGCCAAGCCATGAGGCACACAAACATTTATCTTCCACTAGCCACTGCGGCACAGAGAACTGTAATGCAGACACACTCAGCAGATTTGATCACTGATAAAGCCAACAACCAGCACAGACACCACAGACACCCTGAAGATATTTTGCCAGCTAATTTTTGCATTCCAGATGCCAGTCACCTGAGTCCCTTCCCCAAACCCTACAGCTACGCACCTGTATACCTCCAGCCCAACCCCGTCACTAGGCTCCACTGTTCTCTGCATGGCCAGGGGGAAGAATGCAGCAAGAGGAGAACATGCCAAAATCCAGAGCCTCCACAGCTGCCAGTGAGCCCGTAGTTGGCCATGGTCCTTGCTGCCTGCCCTGACTCCCATGACTTCATGGGTGTCTGCCACTGGTCCCTGCTGCCACATAAGCATTTGCAGCTGGCCCCTGCAGCTGAACGTGCACACACCGCTTCATCCAGCCACCAGTGCTGCCTGCCCTGGTCCCTGGCTACCAGAACTGGAGGTGTTACTAAAGACAGCAGCCCTCTGCCAGCCACGGCAGCCCCCATGGTGCTTGCAAAGGACCATACAGTTGTTGGTGCTGTGTTCCACAGCATCCTGAGCCAAGGGGATGTCATCCTCTACTAGACCTGGTGCTGCCACACGCCCCTGCACGACGTGCCCCACATGGCTAGACCAGGGATCACAGCATCTTCCAGTATACCCTACCCAAAGGCAAAAGGCTTCACTTGCGGGAATCAGTCCATAAAGTCTAGAAGAGATAACTGCTTACTCAAACTCACAGACACCTATGCAAAGCTACAGGGATGACAAAGGATCGGGGAAACATATCTCCACCAAAGGACCAGATTAAACTTCCAGTAACTAACCCCTGCTGCCTAACAACAAATGGAGATCCAGAAATTTCCCTGCAAATAATTCAAAGTAATTGTTCTAAGGATGCTCAAAGAGGTACAAGAGAACACAAATGAACACTTAATGATCTCAGGAAAACAGTACAGGAATAAAATGAGAAGTTCAACAAAGAGAAAACATAAAAAAAGAAACAGATTTAGGAACTGAAGAATCAATGACTGGACTAAAGAATTTGAAAGAGAACCTCAACAACAGACATAAACAAGCAGAAGAATCATTGAGCTAGGAGACAGATCAATGGAACTTATCCAATCAGAGGAGCAAAAATAAGAAAGAATGAAAATTGAAGAAGAAAGTCTACAGGGTTTACAAAGACCATAAAGAGAAATATTGTACACATCATTGAAGTTCCAAAAGGAGAGAAGAGGGGGAAAGGGGTAGAAAACCTGTTTAAAGAAATAATGACTGATATACCCAACATAACAGCACCTAAGTATACAAAGTAAACATTAACAGACCTCAAGAGAGAAATAGAGAGCAATATAATAACAGTAGGGGATTTTAATACCCAACTTTCAGCAATGGATAGATCATCCAGACAGAAAATCAATAAGGAAACAACAGCTTTGAATGGGATATTAGGACTTAACAGACATATACAGACAACCCATCCAAATGCAACAGAAATGCACATTCTTCCCAAGTAGACATGGAACATTCTCCAGGATAGATCATATGTTAGGCCACAAAACAAGTCTTAATAAATTTAAGAAGACTGAAATTATATGAATCATCTTTTCTGACCATAACAGTACGAAACTAGAAACCAATTACAAGAAGAAAACTGGAAAATTCACAAATACATGGAGATTAAATAACATGCCATTGAACTAGTCAAAGAAGAAATCAAGAGAAATCAAAAATATCTTAAGACAAATGAAAATGGAAATACAACATACCAAAGCTTACTGGATACAGCAAAAGCAGTTAGTTCTAAGAGAAAAAATTCATAGGGATAAATGTGTACATCAAAAAATAAGAAAGATCTCAAATAAACAACCTAACTTTATACCTCAAGAAAAAGAAGAATAAATGGAGACAAAGTTAGTAGAAGGAAGGAAATAAGAAAGATCAGAATGGAAATAAATGACATAGAGACTAAAAATAAGACAGAAAAAAATCTATGAAACAAAGAGCTAGTTTTTTTAAAAGATGAACAAAATTGACAAACATTTAGCGATAACCACCAAGAAAAAAAGAGAAAGAACTCCAATAAATAAAATCATAAATGAATGAGATGTTACAGCTGGTGCCACAGAAATACAAAATACCATAGGAGATTACAATGGATAATTATATACCAACAAATTGGATAACCTAAAAGAAATGGATAAATTCATAGAAACATACAATCGACCAAGACTAAATCATGAAGAAATAAAAAATCTGAACATACTGATTACTACTACGGAGACTGAATACTACTAAGAAGACTGAATCAGTAATTAAAAACCTGCCAACAGGGGCGCCTGGGTGGCTCAGTCGGCTGAGCGTCTGACTTCGGCTCAGGTCATGATCTCACAGTTCGTGGGTTCGAGCCCCGCATCGGGCTCTGTGCTGACAGCTAGCTCAGAACCTGGAGCCTGCTTCAGATTCTGTCTCCCTCTCTCTCTAGCCCCCCTCCCCTGCTCATGCTGTCTCTCTCTCTATGAAAAATAAATAAAACATTAAAAAAAAAAAACCTGCCAACAAACAAAAGTCCAGAACCAGATGGCTTTACTGGTGATTTCTACTAAACATTTAAAGGATGAATATCAATTCTTCTCAAACTCTTCCAAATAATATAAGAGGAGGGAACACTTTCAAAGTCATTTTACAAAGCCAACATTACCCTGATAACAAAACCAGACAAGGACACCACAAGAAAAGAAAATTACAGGCCAGTACCCCTGATGAACATGAATGCAGAAATCCTCTATAAAACATTAGCAAACCAAAGTCAACAAGACACTAAAAGGATTATACATCATGACCAAGTGGAAGGAGGACAAAGAGGGCGCTCAGGTGCTTCATCCTGGCCAGGCAGCTGCCTTTTGGCGTTTCAGGTCAACACAGGAAATCTTATAAAAGCCACCAGCCTTCAACTGGATGGGGGTGGCTGGGGAAGGGGTTAGCACTTGGGCCATAACTTCGAGTAACCTCCTTAATGCCAAGAACTAAGTATTATGACTACAGACTGCCACATAGTGGATTGGGATCAATGACTCCACCTATCACAGGCATTGCCACAATCGTTTTCATTTATAACTTATTCAAGCCTGCTTCCCCATAGCATGATATCATATCAGATGTTGTGATCATCCATAATTTATTTGCCTCACACTTGCTTTCCCACCCCCTTTCATACCTTCCAGTGCTGACCCTGTTTATCAAGGAAGTCTTTCTTCATAAGCAGGTCAATTCCTTGTTTACTTACCATGTCTTTCGGTTTGTTCCTACTATTGATGGACAATGTTCATTACCCTGTTTTCACATGTGCACTGACCACTGTGTGCAGGGCAATAGAGGAATACTTTCCTTTCTGTCTTTATAGGGTTCCTATCTTTGACCATTTCCCTGTGACCCAAGGACTGACTTCAGCAGCCTCTCAAAACAAAGGTAGTTACTGATAAAGACTCTCTCCTTGACCAAACATGCTCTTCTGAGCCTTTTTTCAACTAGGCCTTGACCTTGGCCCCAATATTATCTTTGGCCTGCCTAGCCCAATTTTAATAAGAATCCTGCTAAAACAGTTCAGAGAAAATCCCCCACTCTTGATATCTGATCAAGTTCCTCATCCCCTACCTTTGATGTGTAAGTCCTCTGCCTACCTTCAGCAAGAATTCTCCTACCCTGGGGCACCTGAGTGGCTCAGTTGGTTGAGCTTCTGACTCTTGATTTTGGCTCAGGTCATGATCTCATGGTTTGTGGGATTGAGCCCTGTGTCAGATTCTGCACAGATAATGCAGAGCTTGCTTGAGATTCTCTCTCTCTCCCTCTCTCTCTGTCTCTGTCTCTCCCTCACTCACTCTCCTGTGCTCTCTCTCTCCTTCTCTCTCTCTGAAAATAAATATATAAATTTTAAAAAATTTAATTAAATTAATTAATTAAAGAATTCTCCTACCTTTAGGGCACATGGTTGGCTCAGTCAGTACAGCTGTGACTCTTTTTTTTAAGTTGGGGAGAGAGAGAATCTATTTTTTTAAAGTTTATTTATTTATTTTTGAGAGAGAGACAGAGAGACAGAGAGAGAGAGAGCAAGTGCACAAATGGGGGAAGGGCAGAGAGAGACACAGAATCCAAAACAGGCTCCAGGCTGCGAGCTGTCAACGCAAAGCCTGACATAGGGCTTAAATGAGATCATTACCTAAGCTGAAGTTGGACACTCAACTGACTCAGCCACCCAGGCACCCTGAGCATGTGACTCTTGACCGCGGGGTTGTAAGATCAAGCACCACATTGGATGTAGATATTACTTAAAAATAAAATCCTTAACAAAAAAATTCTCCTACCCTCTTAGTGATTTTCCATCTACTGATCCTCTCACTTGGCTATGAGGCTCCACTTATCTGTGTTATATTTGGAGATGAGCCTGATCTCTTTCTCCTACTGCAATAAGAAAGGCGTCTTTGAGATAACATTTGAACAGACACTTGATTAGAGAGAGCAATTCACTTGTGCCGTGTTAATTGGATTTTTCAACTTGAGATTTTCCTGGTTCTTTGTATGACAAGAGATTTATGGTTCTTTCCTGGACATGTGGGTATTATGTTCTGAGTATCTATCTGGATCATACTTACAGCTTACAGTTTAGGAAGCAGTTGAGATTTAGCCCTCAGGTCATGGCATACTTTTGCGGGCTATGTTTTGGATGACAATTTGGTGTTTGCAGGCCTTGAGAAACTCTGCTCGGCTTTATTTCTGTGCTATCCAGAGGCTCACCTGAAAACCTAGGCAGGATTTTGATTTCTTGTACAGGTTACTCAGGGATTTGCCCAGGATGCTACAGATGTTTAAAAATTCCTTTCTCCAACTCCTTCCTTGGACTCGTTAGCTTGGAGGGTGAGAAACATCACCTCTGAAGTTTGCCCAGCTCTGTCTCCTAGGTATCACCTCATTAGTGGAAGGAGAATGCTACCTCCCAACCACCAACCAGGGCAAGGTGTACTCATCAGTTTTTAAATACCCAGGCATTTAATGTGGTAAAACTTTCACTCTCCGTGCTTCACTAGCAGGAAAAAAGACACATGTTCACTCAGCATCTCAGCAAAAACACCAAGAAATTCAGCGAAGATAGATTTATTGAGTGGAATCTGAGCAGGGGGGGCAGAAAGGTGTCTTTAAGAGGTTCAAAAGCAAGGAGAGTATCCTGAGATATGTGCTTTATTAGAAGAGAGAGCAGGGTGGGGCGCCTGGGAGGCTCAGTCAGCTAAGCATCTGACTTTAGCTCAGGTCATGATCTCACTGCTCGTGGGTTCCAGCCCTGTGTCGGGCTCTGTGCTGACAGCTCAGAGCCTGGAGCCTGCTTCAGATTCTGTGTCTCCTTCTCTCTCTGCCCGCCCCCCCACTCTGTTTCTGTCTCTCAAAAATGAATAAATGTTAAAAATAAAATAAAAAAAAAGAACAGAGAGGAGAGAGGCTATCCAGAGAGCCAAAACCAATGAAGTGTCATGCAAGGAAAAGGAATGAGTTACTATTTCAGATTATGCAACAAAATGAAAGAAACGGAGCCATCAGCATGTGATATTAATTCACAAGATCTCTTTTTTTGCTGAGCAAATGGTCAATAAACAAATTTTTACTTTTTATTTGTATATTTTACAGTTTATTTATTTATTAATTTTGAGAGAGAGAGGGAGAAAACACGCACACAAGAGAGAGCACCTGATCAGGAAGGGGCAGAGAGAAAGGGAGAGAGAATCCGGCTCAGAGTGTGGAGCTTGCTTCAGATTCTGTCTTCCCTTCTCTCTTCTCCTCCCCGTTCACGCTGTTTCTCTCTCTCTCTCTCTCTCTCTCTCTCTCTGTCTCCTTCAAAAATAAGTAAACATTAAAAAAAATTTTAAAGAGAATGTGTTTCCTATATTACTGTAGTGAGACAAAGAGATATTCTCACATTCTAATCCCCAGAATCTGTGATTCCCTTGTATCACAAAAGATATGATTAGGTTGAAGATCTTAAGAGGAGATGCTTATTCTGGATTATCTATCTGGGTGAGCTCTGAATGCAGTCACCTTGTGAAAGAGAGGTAGTGGGACTTTACAGACACGAAGAGGGAAAGGCAATGTAAAAATGGACCAGAGAGAGATGTTGCCAAGGAATGCCAATAGCCATTAGAGGCTGGAAGAATCAAAGAAGACCTTGTCTCCTGGAGCCTCCAGAGGGAGTGTGGCCCTGCCAACATTTTGAATTTGGACTCCCGTACTCCAGAACTCTGAGAGATAAGTTTTCATTGTTTTAAGACACCAG
Source organism: Hyaena hyaena (assembly GCF_003009895.1). Lineage (NCBI taxonomy): Eukaryota > Metazoa > Chordata > Mammalia > Carnivora > Hyaenidae > Hyaena > Hyaena hyaena. The sequence continues at coordinate 29,960 of NW_024080872.1, read as the reverse complement.
TTTATAATAGTTTATTATGACAGCCCTAGGAAACTAATACAATCATCCTTACAGAACTCTCTTGGTTTCTCTTTGCCTTCTACATGAACTTCATATGCTCTATGGAGTTTCCAATCATTGAGATAATGATGGTGAGCTCACAAAGGAAAGCAAAAGAGTGGGCAGTCTTATTCTCTAACATTGTACCATACTTGGCTATAGCTATGCAGGTATTTGCACATTAATGATCACCAATGTCTAGAAGATGCCATAAACTTTAGTCGAAGTTTTGCCTTTTACCATTTGATTCTCTTCATGGAGAATCAAGTCATAGGGTTAAGAATTGATCCAGGAAGTTCAGTCTTAGATATTTATTTCTGTGTAATTCCTTCAGTTACAGCAAGTGGTGATCCTGAAGCAAAAGGTACCTCAACAAAGGTAGGGATGGAGGAGGAGGTGGTCTTGAACGGAGATGATGGCGGTGGTTATAATGGTTTCCCACTTATTCCAGGTAAAGACATTGGAGGAAGAGGAGCGACTCCTTTGGGTAGAGGTAGCACGGGTAGAGATGATGGTTGGCACAGCCCTCCATCTGCCTGTAGATTCAATGGAAAAGGACCTGAAATCTATAAGTAACTTGAAGGCCAGTGTTCCTATAATATAAATAATGTTCAAATGCTTACAGTAAAACATGCAGTACACATTTGTGGGGGTGTTTTAGAGATCATATATAACTTATTAGCTTATCAATCTTCAAGGACCTAGTATATGCAAGAGTCTTGTACAGAAATCTAATAAGCATTTACAATTCTAGACAAAAGTATTTCTACTAACACCGTAATGCTAGAAGAGTTGGCGTCCTCATCAAAAGGTTTGTGACTAGTACTCCAAAATAATGAAAAATTAGATATTTTGAGGAACATATGCAAAGAAGAAGTATTCTATCTGGCCTGGGCCTATTAGACTAGTTTGTTCAAACATGGATAATACAAGGTTATGGTTTGCTCGCCTTGGGAGCTAACTGGCTTTACACAAAGAGTCTGTCTCAGAATGCCAATGATCTAGCTATCTTATAATAACATAAGTAATATCCGTTTATATAGTAATATATGCTTAGCCAAGTTTTTACACCTACTATCCCTTTTGAGCCTTACTATAACCCTATAATATAGGTAGGGCAAGTAGTTTTATCTCATTCTTTATAGATGAGACACTGAGAATCTAAAAACATAGGTGATTGGTCAAAAGTCATAAACTTAGCTTGGAACATAATTAGGACTTGAATGCAGCTCTTCATACACCTAATTCAGCTCCCTTTCTGTTATAGCAGACTACCTCCTCAGGAATGCATGTCATTTGTCATGAGCTGAGGACAGAACCTAGGTGAATGCCCAAATTTGGGGAGTGAAAAAAGGGAGCATAACCAACTTCTTAGAGAAAAAAAAAGTGAAGTGGGATAGAAAAAAAGTTGTCAAATATTACAGGTAAAGCAAAGTGAGGCTAAGAAAAGTCCACCAGATTGGGTCACTGTTGACTTTTTATGTAGGTTTTCAGTAGAATGGTAGAAACAGACCAATTCAGGCAACAAACACCTATTGAGGATCTGCCAGGTTAAGATGCAATCTTCACTTTCCGAATATTCCCTTCAAGTCTGAGCTGTCTAGAGGAGAGTACTTAATCACTTGTAAAGTGTAGACCACCTAATAAAGATTTTAAGTATCATGAGAACTTTCCTCAAAGAGAATGCAGGTGGGAATATAAAGTTGACAGGTTTTGCAATAATGGTAGTCAAGATTATGGAAGTCTACAAAAGCTCTGAGGATCATTAAAATAATTGAAGATTTTCTTCCTGAAAGGAAAAGTGATTCTGACGGTTAATTTTCTGTGTCAACATGACTGGGCAAGAGGGTGCCCAGATACCTGCTTAAACATTATTCTGGGTGTTCCTGGACGAGATTAGCATTTGAATTGGCAAACTGAGTAACACAGATTTCCCTCCCTAATGTGAGCAGGCCTAATCCAATCAAGTGAAGGCAGGACGATAGCAAAGATGCTGATCTTCCAACCAGTAAGAAAGAATTCTTACTGCCTAACTACCTTTGAACTGGGACACTGGCATTTTCCTGTATTGGGAAATTCTGAAATTCTGAAATTCTTCTATTCTTCTATTCTTATATTAGGATTCAAACCCAAACATTGACTCTTCCTGGGCTTCAATCATCCTGGACTTCCAGGCAGAAAGCCATTGACTTTCATGATTCTAAGGCTTTTCTACTAAGACTAGATCCAGACCCATGGCTCTCTTGAGTCTGCTGCTTGCCAACTCACACTGCACATCTCAGGACTTGTTGCTACCGTAATCGTGTGAGCCACTTCCTTATTTTATATCATATATATATAATGTCAAATACTACATTTGTTATAGATAAACTATATATTTTAATAAAAATATATACATATTTACATATACATATGTATGTTACATATAAAGTATATGCAGATGTACATATAAATATATTCTGTATAGTGTATATATATAAAATACATGTATATGTATTTAAAATTTAAAATGTCTATCTTATTGGTTCTGTTTCTCTAGAGCCCTGAGTCATATAAAGATGGACCCAAATATTCAAATAATGAAAATTCTCTCTCAAAAACAATTTTGCTTGCATAATATATTCTATCACAAAATATGTAGGGAAGCATAAGAAACTAATGCTCGAGTCTTTTTCCACATATGGAAATGATTTGTCTTGGGAAATCAAATTTGTGGAGTCATTTTAAACTAAAATTTTAATTTCCAAAGAAGTCTCTTTCTGGTCATATTTTCCTTCTATTTGACTAGATAATTTTCTACCATAGAACTCATCTTGACATGATAAAACATATATGTAGTTTCATTACCTGTGTTTGATTTTGTTGTAATTCTGTTCCAAGCTCTTTGATCTTTTCTTCCTTTTTTGGCAGCTTGTTTTGAGCTTGGGTTCAAGCTCTGAATTCTTCATTTCCCTGCAATGATTGACACCATAAATGCACCCTGAATAATAAAGGTTCCAGAAAGCTTTAAATAATATTATGATTAAATACATGAGACACACTTTGCTTCTTTACTTCCCAGGCCTTCACTCATGACTGTTTTCGTGACAGTTAAATGCCCCCGTGTGCAGGTGGCACTAGCGCAGGTGACCGTAGTGGTGGTAAGGAAGAACCACGCTCTCAACCCAAGGCAAACAAAATCATTTGTAGTCCTTAAAAAAAATACTATAAAGAAATTTTAAATGCGTGGGCCACATTTTTCTTCATATATCATGGGCATTTTTTGTTTTGCTCTTGAAAATTAGTTCTTAGTAATTTCATCCCAAATGGGGAAAAACAGAGTTTTTCCTTTACAGTCAGGAACACAGCTGGGATGTCCACTCTCACCACTTTTCATCAACACAGTACTGGAAGTCCTAGCCACAGCAACCACACAACAAAGAGAAATAAAAGTATCCAAATCAGCAAGGAAGAAGTAAAACTTCCACTATTTGCATATGAATACTATAAAGAGAAAACTCGAGGGGCGCCTGGGTGGCTCAGTAGGTTAGGCATACGACTTTGGCTCAGGCCTCAGGTCTTGATCTCACAGTTCATGAGTTTGAGCCCCATTTTTGGCTCTCTGCTGACAGTTCAGAGCCTAAAGCCTGCCTCAGATTCTGTGTCTCCCTCTCTCTCTGCCCCTCCCCCACTCACGTACACTCTCTCTCTCAAAAATAAACATTAAAAAATTTAAAAAATTAAAAAAAAAAAGAAAACCCAAAAGACTCCAAAAAACTGCTAGAACAGATAAGTGAATCCAGTAAAGTCACAGGACACAAAATCAACATACAGAAATCTGTTGCATTTCTATATACCAATAATGAAGCAGCAGAAAGAGATATTAAGAAAACAATCCCATTACAATTGCACCAAAAACAATTAGATACCTAGGAATAAACCTAACCAAAGAGGTGAAAGATCTGTACTCTGAAAACTATAAAATACTGAAGAAAGAAATTGAAGAAGACACAAAGAAATGGAAAGACATTCCATGCTCATGGATTGGAAAAACATTGTTAAAATGTCTATACTCTCCAAAACAATGTACACATTTAATGCAATCCCTATCAAAATACCAACAGCGTTTTTCACAAAACTAGAACAAACAATCCTAAAATTTGTGTGGAACCACAAAAAACCCTGAATAGCCAAAGCAACTTTGAAAAAGCAAAGCAAAGCTGGAGGCATCACAATTCTGGACTTCAAGTTATATTACAAAGCTGTAGTAATCAAAACAGTATGGTACTGGCACAGAAATAGACACATAGATCAATGGAACAGACCAGAGAACCCAGAAATGAACCCACAATTATATGGTCGATTAATCAGCAAACGAGGCAAGAATATGCAGTGGGAAAAAGACAGTCTCTTCAACAAATGGTGTTGGAAAAACTGGACAGCAACATGCAAAAGAATGAAGCTGGACCACTTACACCACACACAAGTATAAACTCAACATGGATCAAAGACCTAAATGTGAGACCTGAAACAATAGAAGAGAACAAAGTAACTTCTTTGACATTGGGCCATAGCAACGTCTTTCTAGATATATCTACTGAGGCAAGGGAAAGAAAAGCAAAAATATTTTATACTGTTTTTCAATGTTGCATACCATATATTTAAGCTTAATAAATTAGAAAATTAAGTTTAACATTAGTTGTCAGATGGTCCAACTTCTTAAATATATTTAATCTTGAAAAGAGATCACACTACGAGAACATTCAAGTTGATTCACATGAATACAAATTAGAATCTTTCTACCACATCCTTAATTGCCTAGCATTCTAAAAGATGCGCTCCACAGAACCAGACAGTAGAATGACACACGCCATAGGGGTACCCAGGTGGCTTAGTTAGTTACATGTCCAATTTCGGCTCAGGTCATGATCTCATGGTTCATGAGCTCGAGTCCCACGTCAGGCTCTCTTCTGTCAGCACAGAGACTGCTTCAGATCCTCTGTCTGCACTCTCTCTGCCCCTCCCCAACTCACGCCCTCAAAAATAAATAAACACTAAAAACATTTTTTAAAAAGAATGATACATGTCATAAAGGCATTCTCCATGAGATGGTAAGTCAAAACACTTGTATAAAATGTTAGGAGAGACGCCTGGGTGGTTCAGTCAGTTAAGCGTCCAACTTTGGCTTAGGTCATGATCTCACAGTCTGTGGGTTTGAGCCCTGCATCTGGCTCTGTGCTGACAGCTCAGAGCCTAGAGTCTGCTTCAGATTCTGTGTCTTCCCCTCTCTCTCTGCAACTATCCCACACTCTCTCTCTCTCTCTTTCGTTCCCTCAAAAATAAACTTTTAGAAAATAAAATAAAATGTTAGGAGGGAATGTGAGAGGTTAAAATACAGTGTTAAGCCAGAGAGATTGTCTAAATGATGGACATTCTTCTGCTGGTCATGCCACAGGTCTTCGTCAAGCCACTAAACAAGACCAAACAAACCTGAATATTTATTGTGAACGCTGCTTAGTTCAGCTAAAGAAAGACCATATTCACATCTTATTTCACCTCTGTTGCAGTGTCACCTGAAGTCATTCTAGAAGCTACTACATTCTACAATGCTACTCCTATTTCTAAGAGTGATGTAGCTTCTTATCTGGAATTGACTTTAGCTTAAGTGGGAGAATAAGTACGTTCACTGTTAATCAATATTCGTTCTCATAGTGAATGACCTTTAGAAATTATAAAAGGCATTCAGATCCAAGTCTGAAGAAAGAACAGGCAAGCAATATGGAGAATAGTAATGGTTAGGATCAAACCTAAAATACTACCAATAACTATTGTATCTATTCATATCTGAGTCCTGGAAAATGTTCCATAGTGGCTAATCCAAATCTTCTCTAGTATCTTTAAATTTCAATTCTTCCTCAAAGAGTTTGATCAGTTGATGATCTGATACTGTATTTCTTTAAACTAATCTCTATATCCAATGTGTGGCTTGAACTCACAACCCTGAGACCAAGAGTTGCATGCTCTACCAACTGAGCCAGCCATCTCCCCCACCCCCAATCTGATATTCTGGTTCACTGAAAGATGTGAGCTTGTTTGTTTGACTTCACTATGATCCATGTTAAGATGTCTCTGAATCCAGGGGCACCTGGATGGCTCAGTGGGAAGAGCATGCAACTCTTTTTTTTTTTTTTTTAATTTTTTTATGTCTTCTATTTTGAGAGACAGAGACAGAGAGCGAGCAGGGGAGGGGCAGAGAGAGAGACACACACAGAATCTGAAGCAGGCTCTAGGCTCTGAGCTGTCAGCACAGAGCCCTACATGGGGCTCAAACCCACAGACTGTGAGATCATGACCTGAGGCAAAGTCGGATGCTTAACCAACTGAGCTACCCAGGCACCCCAAGCATGCAACTCTTGATCTCAGGGTCAGGAGTTCAAGCCCCACATTTGGTCTTGAGATTACTAAATAAATAAACTTTACAATTTCTCTGAATCTGCGGCGCCTGAGTGGCTCAGTTGGAAGAGCGTTGGCCTCTTGATCTCAGGTCTTGATCCCAGGGTTGTGAGTTTGAGCCCTGTGTTGGGCATGGAACCTACTTAAAAAAAAAGATTTCTCTGAATCCACACTCCCATCCCCTCTCCTAAATCAGCTTCTCCTTGTGTGTTTATGAGCACGTGCCTAAATAAGGTAATGTCCACAATTCCCTTCTGCAAATAGCTCATTTGCTACATTTGCAGAGAGGCATGTGATCTCTCTGCTTGTAATTTAAAAAAAATTTTTTATTGTGTATTTATTTTTGAGAGCGAGAGAGACAGAGCATAAGGGTGGGGGGGGGGAGGAGAGATACAAAATCCGAAGTAGCTCCAGGCTCTGAGGTATCAGTACAGAGCCTGACATAGGGCTTGAACTCATGAACTGTGAGATCGTGACCTGAGCTGATGTGGGATGCTTAACAGATTGAGCCACCCAGGCACTCCTCTCTGCTTGTAATTTAAAATTTGTGAGTTCAAGCTCCATGTCTGGCTCTGTGCTGATGGTTCTGGGAGCCTGTTTCAGATTCTGTCTCCCTCTCTCTCTGCCCCTCCCCTGCTTACACTTTCGCTCTCCTCTCTCTCTCAAAAATAAATAAATAAACATTTAAAAAAATTTTAGGGGCACCTGGGTGGCTCCGTCGGTTAAGTGTCTGACTTTGGCTCAGGTGATGATCTCACGGTTTTTAGATTTGGGCCCTGTGTCGGGCTCTGTGCTGACAGCTGAGAACCTGGAGCCTGCTTCTCATCTGTGGCTCCCTCTCTTTCTGCCCCTCCCCTGCTTGCGTTCTGTCTTCTTCTGTCTCTCAAAAACAAATTAAAAAGTTAAAAAAAAATTTTAATCAATAATTTAATTTAATTTAATTAACTACACATAGAATTCAAAATCACACAAGTCCAAAGTATGTGAGTGGGAAGATGCCTTCTTAGAAGTCCACTAATCTTATCTTCCACTTCTTTCTTTTTTTTTTAAATGTTTATTTATTTTTGTGAGAGAGAGTTAGGGGCAGAGTGAGAGGGAGACAGAGGGTCTAAAGTGGGCTCCACACTGATAGCAGAGAGCCCAATGCAGGGCTCGAGCTCACGAACCAGGAGAACATGCCCTGAGCCAAGGTTGGACGTTTAGCTGACTGAGCCACCCAGGGGCCCCTTATCATCCACTTCTAACAATGAAGAAGCCAAGGCCCAAGGAGTGCGACTTACTCAGAGCCATAGCCAATTAGTAGCAAAGCTGAGATCAGATCTTACTGCTTATCATCTACAACTGAGTTCAGGGATGTAAGGATTTACCAGATAGATTAATATTTCTAATCCCCCAGGCAGAACCCTCATGACCATCAGAATAAATCATTAGAGCGACTGAGCATGTGTGGACACGGTGCTAACCAGATATTAACAAAGAAAGTTCAGTGAGAGGCCTACTTTGAAAAAGGAGCCTATGGGCACCTGGTTGGCTCAGTCAGTTGAGTGTCCAAACTCCGCTCAGGTCATGATCTCCTAGTTTGTGACAGTGCAGAGCCCACTTCGGATACTCTGTTCCATTCTCTCTCTCTCTTTCTCTCTCTGCCCCTCCCTCACTTGTGCTCACTCGCTCAAAAATAAATAAACATTAAGAAAAAAAGAAATGAAAAAGGAGCCTATGTAAGGAAGGGGGTAACAGAATCAAGGCACAAAATACAACCCAGAGCTAACCCACATACCTATCCAAAGTGTGAAATCAGTGTCTGTTCATCATCTATGCTTGAACTCTGGGTCCATACCACTGTACGTGCAGCACACACTGTACACTCTTCAATTTTCATATACAACTGGGACCCAGGGGCTCCTGGGTGGCTCAGTTGGTTAAGCATCCCACTCTTGATTTCGGCTCAGGTCATGATCTCATGGTTTGTGAGTTCGAGCCCCACACCCGGCTCTGTGCTGACAGTGCAGAGCCTGCTTGGAATTCTCTCTCTCTCACTCTTTCTCTGCTCCTTCCCCCCTCCCTCATAAATAACCTTAAAAACAACAACAACAACCCTGACCTGAAAAAGAAAGTATTTTTCAGTACCCTTGCCACAGATATAAATCAATTTCTCTAAGATTCCACATGAAAAAAAGAAAAACACCAGTCTTTTTCTAGCTCTGTAACAGAAACCCTTCCAGCCAGTGCATACCCGTAGGAGAAATATGCCTAAATCTAAAGATGGTCTTGGCTTTATATGCTGTAAACCCATTGTGATGTCATCAATTGTGGCCATTTAGTGACTTCATACTATAATTTGATAGATTCAGTGGCCAAAGATACTGATCAGCCTTTCTGCTTACTTAAGCTACTATCCTTAAGGTTAATGAAATAAATACCCTGTTAGCCCTACATGCACAGGTTTAGAAATGTTCCCCACTCCCGAGGGATGAATATCCTGGCACTAGGTAGCAAGGGACAGTTTGGATTTTGTACAGCAGTATCATTCAAGTAGCTATGAACAGCTTATACAACTGTACTGAGCCACTTAAGATGCTAAGCAATGATGAACTTACACGTGTTCGAAAAAGATCCAATGTATAGAGGCATACATGCTTAGTAGGCAATGGCTAGAGCCCCAGGGGATTCAGAGTGGCAAAGGTCTTGAACCATGTCTTAATTACGTAAACCATCAAGGTAATCCTGGCCCTAAACCGGACCTATTTGCATACTGCCAAAATACAACAAAATAACAAGGGCAACTCTTGCGTCAAAACAGGAGGGAAATGACAACGATTTTACAGAGTAACAGCAGTAAGCGGTACAGGAGATTCTCTCTCTCTGCAGCTTTCCTCCCTAGATTTCCACAGATCTCTTCCTCCAGGGTTTTTGTCACCTTTTCAGTGAGGCCTTTGCTGCACAACCTACCGAAGGTGCAAATCCCCACAGCCTTCCCTTGCCCTACACCCCTCCCCTGCCCTAGTGTGTTGCAAAGCAGAGATCATTAGCCCTCATGATATGTACGTGTCTCATGGATCTCCCCCGCTAGAAATGTGAGCCCCATGTGAGCTTGGACCTTTTTCCTTGTCACTTTCATGGGTATATTTCAAGCATGAAGAACAGCATCTGGCACATAGTAGGTGCTCAGCAAAAAACCAATGTTCACGCAATTCCAAAGGTGATCCTGTTAAATGTATAGTGAGCATTAGTCAGGATTTTCTTCTATATATTTTCATTCTCGTATAAAAGCCTATTGAAAATAGATACCACTCACCTAAATTAAGCTTTGAATATTTCTACAATAAACAAAAATCACTTGTTTCCATTCCTACTTGGAGATACAATGACAGCTTTGTAAACATAACCAAAATTAACTCTTTAAGTTTGGCAGTTTCACCCATATTTCTCAATAACATGCTCGAAGTATGATTCTGTCGTTTCTGTTTACCCTTTATCATGGGTGATTTCAAATAAAGCGGATGCGACAATATGTCAGAAATTCCATGTATCCGCCAAATAGCTTCAACAATCAACATGAACAGTATTCAACATTTTGCCAGTTGTGGTTTTTTTTTGTTTTGTTTTGCTATTTTTTTTTTTGGTTGAGCATTTGAAAACATATTGCAGATATATGGTTTTGCACATAAATCTTAAGCTATACAATCCATATACTATAACAAAAGCTCTACCAGATAAGGGCTTACAAAACCCCAGATATTATCATAGCTTCTAAGAAATTCTACTTACAGCTGACCCTTGCACAAAACAGGTTTGAACTGCACTGGTTCAATTATACACAGATTTTTTTGGACATAGTACAATACTATACATGTATTTTCCTTTCCTTATGATTTTCTTAGTATAATTTTCTTTTCTCTTGCTTTACTGTAAGAATATAGCATATAACACATATAACATACAAAACACATATTTATGTTACTGGTAATGCTTTTGGTCAATGGTAGGCTATTAGTAGTTAAGTTTTGGGGGAGTCAAAAGTTATACTTGGATTTTTGACTGCATGAGGGAGTCAGCACCTCTAACTCCCCTCATTGTTCAAGGGGTCAACTGTATTCCTTAATGCCACATGAAAATATCCATGTCCAATATCCCTGCTTGACCTAAATATGTCTCTCAAATTTGATGTGTTCTTTTTAAAAAATTTTTTTAATGTTTATTTATTTTTGAGAACGAGCAAGGAAAGGGCATAGAGAGAAAGGGAGACACAGAATCTGAAGCAGGCTCCAGGCTCTGGGCTATCAGCACAGAGCCTGATGTGGGGCTCGAACTAAAAAACTGCGAGATCATGACCTGAGCTGAAGTCAGATGCTTAACCAACTGAGCCACCCAGGCGCCCCAAATCTGATGTGTTCTTATTTGGATCCAAACAAGGATCATCCATAGAATTGGCCAAATTATGACTCAGCCCTCTTTTCACCTATAACATCCCTTTAATCCTTTTTCTTTGCCATTTCTTTGTTGAAAATACTGGATTCTTTGTCTCGTAGAATTACTCACATTCTGGATTTCTCTGTAGGCACCCTTGTCCTGAACATATTTCATTACAAACAAAATACCTTGTAGTGTGATCTATAGACTTGGTTAGATTCAGGCTAAATTACTTTAGCAAGAATGTTTTATAATTGATGCTTTGTACTCCTATTACATCACATCAGAACACACGTGTTTCACATACTGATGATATAAATATTGATCAGTGGGTCATAGTATTCTTACCTTGATTCTCCCACACATTGTTCTTTTACTTAAATTTTATTAAATTTGTGGGCCTGCTTTTATTATTGATATGAAAATTCATACTCTACATAATTTATAATTTTAAAGTGTACAAGTCACTTTTTTAAACAAAAGAAATTCTTTAATGTGTATTCATTATTTTTGAGAGAGAGAGAGAGAGAGAGACAGAGTATGAGCAGGGGAGGAACAAAGAGAGAGGGAGACACAGAATCTGAAGCAGGCTCCAGGCTCTGAACTGTCAGCACAGAGCCCGATGCAGGGCTTGAACTCATGGACTGTGAGATCATGACCTGAGCCGAAGTCGGACACTTAACTGACTGAGCCACCCAGGTGCCCCCAAGTCACTGTTTTCTTATGTTCACAAAATTGTGCACCCATCACAATCAATTTTAGAAGATTTTCATCATCCCCAAAAGCAAGTCCATACCCGTTAGCAGTCATCGCCCAGCCCTGACAATTTCTAATCCACTTTGTTTCTCTATGGATTTGCCTATTCTGAACATTTCTTGTGAATAGCATCATGCAATATGTATTCTTTTGTGCTGGTTTCTTAAAAGTACTATATTTTCAGGTCACCATCTGGTGGTTTGTGAATTTGAGCCCCACATCGGGCCCTGCGCTGACAGCTCAGACCCTGGAGCCTGCTTCGGATCCTGTGTCTCCCTCTCTCTCTGCCCCTCCCACTCGTACTCTGTCTCTCAAAAATAAATAAACGTTAATTTAAAAAGTACTATATTTTCAAGGTTAATCCATGTCATATCATGTATCCATACTTCATTCCATGCTATGACTAAATAAAATTCCATGATATGGAGATAACACATTTTGTTTAAATGTTCATTAGTTGATGGATATTTGGGTTGTTCCCCCAAGTTTTTGTTTGAATATCCGTTTTCCGTTCTCTGTTATATATACCCAGGAGTGGAATTGCTGACCACGTGGTCACTCTGTTTAACGTTTGGTGGAATTGCCAAATGGCTTTCCCAGGTGTCCACACCATTTTACGTTCCCACTAGTAATGTATATGAGATTAAATTCTTGACATCCTCACCACAATTGTTATTTTCCATTTTATTTTTAACATATCTTGGTAAGTAGGAAGTGGTATCTCCGTGTGGTTTTAATTTTATTTCCCTAATGACGGATGATGTCGAACCCCTTTTCTTGTGATCATTGGCCATTAGCATGGGAGGGACCAATGGATTTGCAGCATCATGTGAGAATACTTCCTGTTCAACCCTGGTTCACAGTGGCAAAGTCAGTGAGTCTCTTTGTGCCTCAGTTTCCTGGCACAATGAGTAGTTACTGAGTTGGTCTTTGTCCGGAGAATGGGGATAGAAAAAGCCTTTGGCTTGGATCTCTGCGTGAGGAAGGGACCTCCACTCCCTAAAGTGAAGGGCAAGAAACACAGGGAGGAATCCAGAGGGGCAGCTGAGAGCTCTGCAGAGCCCAGGGCCAGTCAGGTAATCCCATCAGGGGAGGAGGGGAAGCTCGTTCATTGCCCACTCTGCCAGGTGGGGAGAATGAGGCAGCGAACGAACCCCTCCCTTCACCCCTGCGAGTGGGAGGCAGCTGGGTTTGGTGGGATTTCCTGTGTTGACCTGAAATGCAAAAAGGCAGCTGCCGGGCAGAGACAAAGCCCCTCGGGGTCTTCTTTGTCCTCCTTCCGTCCGCCCTAGAAATCCCCACCCACTTCTGCGCAAACAACCTAGGGAATGGGTGAGAAAAAGGGGCTGGGAGTCCCAGCTTGAACCAGGCTGGGAGCAGCCAGATGGCAGGTGGTCTTGAGGGGGACAATGCAGGGGTGATTTTAGTTCTCTCTTGAAACATGTCTGTATGCCTGTATTCGTGAAGATTTTTCCCTTTAAAAATAATCCACAAAGGATTGCATTTGTCAATGGAGATAAAAAGAGAACACAAAATATCTTCACAGTCAATTGTTTAGTAACCAAATAGCTGGAGGTTCCCCATGGGCCTTGGACGATTGTTTTATTTGCATTGATCTCTCCCTCTCTCTCCTTAGATTACGACCTGCTGGGAGGATACGCGCACCAAATTAACACCCCTCATCTCGGGTGCTCGCATCACCTGTTAGGTTCCTTTTTCTCTAGTAATCTACACGTGTCTTCCGTTTATGGGAATATTATTTTTGCAAGAGGAACGTGTTCCCTTTTCGATAGTTAGGAAAATATAAATCAAGGACACCGATCGGGTGGAAGAAACCTGCCAGTCGCTGTGAGATTCCTTCTGACCCAGCACATCGCCAGCCACCTAGGCGGCGTGGACACCGCCGGCAGCAGCCCCGGAAAGGCCATACAAGGGGCGCTGGCTCCCGAGCTGGTCTTTGGCAAAGAGCAGGAGGTGGTGGGGCGCGAGGAGCGCCTGGTCTTCGGATCCCGACTCTCACTCGGGATGGGAGCAATTAACGCTTTCATTACTTTAGGCGCATGAATGACGGAAACGGGTAACCTCGTTTGAAAGTGTACATATATAAACCTCTCTCCCCCTAAACAGTTTTGTTACTGTTGAACGGTAAGTTTTTTTATTGTGTGAGCACCTTCACCATCTGCCCTCCTGCCGGCAGGGACCCTAAAGGGGGGCAAATCCATTTTCCCGGAGCAAACGGAAAAAAGACCGCTTGACGCTGTGACTTTCCCACGCCCGCCTCTCCCCGCCCCTTCTTGCACCTGGGACCTTTTGAGGATGTCCCACCCCTCCCCTGGGCGGAGCCGACACCGAGGAACCCGGATTCTCACCCTCCCTCCCCCGCCCCCGCCGCGACCCCGTACCTCCAGCCCGCGCACGCTCGCTCCCGGGACTAGGAGGAGACGCCGACGCTGGGAGGGGCGGCCTACCCGCGGCCTCCAGGGCGCAGCTTTACGGCAGGGATGGGCGGAGGGGCGCAGTCGTGATCGGCCCTGCGCGACGCTCGGAGCCCACTTGGTTTTTCCCGCCTGCGCGCGCCGCCTCCGCCAGGTGGGTCCCTCGGCTTTCGTCCCCGTTGCAGTTCCTTTCCTTTCTCGGGCGCGAGGGTTCCGGGGGCTGGGGGCTTGGGCGGCCCTTCCGGGCCCGAGAACCTTCCCTGCCCTCAGCAGTGTGGGCAGCCTGTGGCCGGCTGGCGACCTAGGCCGGGGGTGGCTGCTGCCCGGCCCGCTTGCGGGGACGGGAGGGGACGGGCCGAGGCGGGGCGAGCGTGGGCGCCGGGACTGTACCGCCGCCTGAGTTCTGTGGCCTCGCGTGTAGGGGGAGCCTCCGGTCGGTGGGCTTGGGAGTGTTTCCCTGTGGCCGCGGGGAGGGGGGCGCGGATTCCTTCTCCCTTCCCCGCACTCTGGCGCCTCTCCCTCCTCTCCCCCCTCCCCACTTACGTGGCCGCAGGAGGTTCTGTTTGGTGGTTTGGATGGAGGGCTCCTCGGACTGCATCCCTAGAGAAGTAACATTTCNGTGGGCAGCCTGTGGCCGGCTGGCGACCTAGGCCGGGGGTGGCTGCTGCCCGGCCCGCTTGCGGGGACGGGAGGGGACGGGCCGAGGCGGGGCGAGCGTGGGCGCCGGGACTGTACCGCCGCCTGAGTTCTGTGGCCTCGCGTGTAGGGGGAGCCTCCGGTCGGTGGGCCTGGGAGCGTTTCCCTGTGGCCGCGGGGAGGGGGGCGCGGATTCCTTCTCCCTTCCCCGCACTCTGGCGCCTCTCCCCCCTCTCCCCCCTCCCCACTTACGTGGCCGCAGGAGGTTCTGTTTGGTGGTTTGGATGGAGGGCTCCTCGGACTGCATCCCTAGAGAAGTAACATTTCGTGTAACTGGGGGGAAGAATAGGTGTCCTTGGCCCGTGTTGAACTCAATCTACTCATTTCGGACAAACTTTCCTGAAAATCTTGCAAGAAACCCAGTGCCAGTGACTGGTTTAGGAAACTGTTCTGTCCTATAAATTGCTTATTTAAGTGAAGCCAGTAGATTCACAGAATAGGTTGCAGCTAATATGCCATCCACATTATTTTAAATGGACAAAGGGGGCTTGTGAGACCAGGGTTAATTTTCACAAGTCGTTGGTGCTTCTCGAGATTTGAAACTTAGCGGGGGGCTAAATTTGAAGAGGTAAAATGACCCGAGCGAAGGAATCTAGCCTCTTGGCTGTGTGTTTAAAACTTTTTAAGACCTTGTAGGGGCGCCTGGGGGGCTCAGTCGGTTAAGCGTCGGACTTCAGCTCTAGGCGATGATCTCACGTTTCGTGAGTTCGAGCCCCACTTCAGGCTCCTTGCTGACAGTTCTGCGCCTGGAACCTGCTTCGGATTCTGTGCCTCCCTCTCTCTCTCTGCCTCTCCTCTGCTCGTGTTCTTTCTCTCTCTCCAAAAAAATAAACATTAAAAAGATTGTTTAAACGTTTAAGAGCTTGCTATTAGTGCTCTGAATTTACTGTTTCACTTCTTTAAAGGGTACCTACTCTCCCCATAACCATTCTGTCCATGTTTGATTATTTATGACAAATGTCATACGTTGTTCAGTCTCTGGTGAAATCTGAAAAGAAAATGTAGGTTATATAATTATATTCATAGAAACGAACAAAGGGCAAAAGTTTGCTTTAGGTGCCTGCGTTTGTCGCAGCTCTATCCAGATCCACACGTTCTGGGGGCCATTCAAGAATGAAAAAAATGCGGGTAGAAGGACCAGGCTGCTTACTGTGAAGGAGTGGGATTTTGAAGAGGCTCTTTCAGACCCTATTTTAACCACATCTCTGTTCTTAAAACTTTTCAAAGACAAAACCGGAATTTAAGTTAGGATTTTCAACGTGCAGGTTTTTTGAAAAAGTTGATGGGTTATCAAGCAGCACAGATCTTAGTAATGAATTTTTGACCTAAAATAATTCTCCGTTTCCACATGTACATTTAACCAAGCCCCCAAATTTTCGGGGGCTTTCCCCAAGTGATGGGATTATGGGTGGTTGACGTTTTCATCTTTTTACAGTTTTCTGTGCAATTGGAGGATCTGAAAGGTGGGCGATTGCTAATGAAAGAGACGAGCTTTTTAAAGAAGTAGTTTCAGGTTAGCAAAGATAATTAAGGCTATTGGCAATACAGGTTTCCCCTGCTATCAGAAATTAGAGAACATTCCTCTGAAACGTATCCTGAGCTAAAATGGCATAAAGCTAAGAGTATAGGGCATTTTCTGAAAGTTCGTGTTAGGCCACATCACTTTTACTTTTAAGAAAGACTGGTAGTAGTACCTGTTTTTGCTAACTGAAGGAAATCTGAGGATTTTTGCTTTCATGAAAAAAAGCTGTTACCATACTAGTGCTGGTCTTTCATAAAAGTGAAGTAGTAGAACTCAGACTTTTGGGAAGCAGAGCATACCCCTAATACAAAAATATGGATGAAGTGAACCAATTCGATGTAGACACAAAAAGTCCAGAAGGAAAGAAAACATGTTTGTGCTAGATCTTTCTGGAGGACGGTGTTAAGGGTGTGCTTGTGTTTCTTGTTACTGATACTGAGGCAGATGTTTGGATTTATTTCTAACATTTAACAGCTCACCTAAGTTCTGCGAAGATTCAATTGCATGAGGTAGCAATCAAAATGGAAGGGTTTTCACTTAAGGGACAGCACCCTGTTGACAGTGTGCTGATTCCCTTTTGACGTATTCAAAGAGATCTGCTCCCTGCTTGGAGTAAAAACATCTGTCTATGAATGGCATTTGACTCTGCATGTGTGGGACATATCCTTGCAAGAAAATAGCACGTGATGAATTGAAACCACTTAATATGAACCAGATTCAACAAAGGGCAAGAAATAGTTCATATAGTAAAAGTTAATACAATAAACTGGCAGTACAGACCCCTCAGAGGGGCAGGTCATGATTAGAAACCCTTGATGCGTAAGAAATTGTGTAACACTGCAATTTTTGTTTATGTTTTCCTTATTGGTGGGGAAGCTTTTTGTATATTTAGAGTACTTTTGTGTTTCTTTCTCTGTGGTCTGTTAATATCTTTTACTATTGGGTGTTACTCAAATGGTTTCTATTTTTTGATTAATGCTTATTTATTTTTGAGAGAGAGGCAGAGCATGAGCAAGTGAGGGGCAGAGAGAGATGGAAAGAGAGAGAATTCAAGCAGGCTCTGCACCATCAGCGCAGAGCTGGATGTGGGGCTTGAGCCCACGAACTGTGAGATTATGACCTGAGCCAAGATCAAGAATCGGTGCTTAACCAACTGAACCGTGGAGGCACCCCTCAAATGATTTCTAAAGTTTCCTCTATATTTTAGTAAGACTAGTGTGAGCTGAAGAAATTTTTTCTTATTTATCATTGCTTTTCTGACTTCGATTACAAGTTTTTCTTTTTTAGTATGGTGAATTTTACATGTTCGTGTATATCCATATTTTCTTTGATGGATTTGGAATCAAAGGTAGACAGGCTTTCCCTGCTGCAGGGTTATTAAGGAATCAGCCCACGCTTTCTTTTAGGGGTTGTATGATTCTGTTCATTGAATATTTAATTCTTGTATCTACATAGCGTTTATCCTGGCTTCTTGTGTGAAATGTGGAGCCAAGATCCTGGGTACCCCTTTGTCCCAAATCTGTCCTTTTTTTGTTAATATTTATTTTTGAGAGAAAGGGAGAGAAAGCGAGCATGCATGGGGTGGGGAGAGAGGGGGACAGACAGTCCTATGCTGGCTCACAGAGCCCCTTGCACGGAGCCCGATGCGGGGGCTCGCACTCACAAACCATGAAATCAAGGCCTGAGCCAAAGTCAGTGCTTAACCGACTGAGCCACCCAGGCAACCCCCAAATCTGTCTTTACTTCCTCGGATTTGGGAGGCTACCTTTTACATACTAAACTCTTGTATGTCCTTGGCTCTTTTCTCTTTTTTTAAAATGAAGTGTTGTTGACATACAGTATTAAGTTAGTTTCAGGTGTAGGCACCTGGCTGGCTCAGTTGGAGGAGCATGTGGCTTCTTTTTAAAATATTTTTTAAGTTTGTTTATTTTGAGAGAGAGAGAGCGCACGCACATGCGTGAGTGCGCGCCCTGGTGCAATGGAGTAGGGGTAGAGAGAGAGGAGAGTGAGAGAATCCCAAGCAGGCTCCATGCTCTCAGCCCAGAGCCCAATGTGGGGCTCAAACTCCTAAACCATGAGATCTTGACCTGAGCTGAAATCAAGAGTCCAACGCCTAACCAACTAAGCCACCCATGCACCCTGTGCATGTGACTCTTGATCTTAGGGTCGTGAGTTTGAGCCCCACGTTGGGTGTCGAGATTACTGAAAATAAACTTAAAAAAATTAAATTAGTTTCAGGCATACAGCATAGTGATTCAATTAGATACATTATGAAATGCCACAATAAGTGTAGTTACCTTCTGTCACCATACAATGTTACTACAGTATTATTTACTATATACCCTATGCTGTACTCTTCATCCCCATGACTTGTTTTTCTTATAACTGTAGGTTTGTACTTGTTAATCCCCTTCACCTATTTCACCCACCGCCCCATCCCTCTTCCCCTCTGGCAACCACCCATTTGTTATCTGAATTTGTGAGAATGGTTCTGTTTTTTGTTTTGTTTTTTAGATTCCAAATGTTAGTGAAATCATGTGGTATTTGTCTTTCTCTGACTTACTAATACCCTCTAAGCCCATCCATGTTGTCCTGAACGGCAAGATTTCATTCCTTCTTATGGCTGAGTAATATTCCATTGTGTATATATGTACCACATTTTTATCCATTGATCTATCAGTACAGAACGTGTGTTGCTTCCATATCTTGGATATTGTAAATAATGTTGCAGTAAACCTCCGGGTGCATATATCTTTGAATTAGTGTTTTTGTTTTCTTCAGGTAAATACCCAATAGTAGAATTATTGGATCATACGGTTTTTATTTTATTTTATTTTATTTTTTTAAATGTTTTATTTATTTCTAGGAGAGAGAGAGAGAGAGACAGCGTGAGCAGGGGAGGGTCAGAGAGAGAGGGAGTCACAGACTGAAACAGGCTCCAGGCTCTGAGCTGGCAGTCAGCACAGAGCCCAACGCGGGGCCCGAACCCACGAACCGCGAGATCATGACCTAAGCAAAAGTCGGACGCTTAACCAACTAAGCCACCCAGGCGCCCCTCATACGGTTTTTATATTTAAAATTTTTTTGAGGAACCTCCATATTGTTTTCCACAGTGATGGTACCAGTTTGCATTCTCATCAGTAGTGCAAGAGGGTTCCCCTTTTTCCACATCCTCACCAACACTCGTTATTTCTTATCTTTTTGATACTCGACATTCTGGCTGGTATGAGGTGACATTGTAGTTTTGATTTGCATTTCTTTGATATTAGGAGATACCAAGCATCTTTTTCATATGTCTCTTGGCCGTCTGTATGTCTTTGGGAAGGTATCTGTTTGTGTCCTCTGGCCATTTTTTAGTAGGATTTTTTTGTCGTTGTTGTTATTGAGTTGTATGAGTTCTTTATATATTTTGAGTATTAACCCATTATTGGATATATGGTTAGCACATATTTTCCACCATTCAGTAAGCTGCTTTTTCATTTTGATGATCTCCTTTGCTGTGTGAAAGCTTTTTCGTTTGTCATAGCCTCAGTTGTTTATTTTTGCTGCTGTTTCCCTTGCCCTGGGAGACAGATCCAGAAAAATATTGCCAAGCCTGATGTCTCAAGAGTGTATTGCCTGTGTTTGGGGTGGAGGGTGGAGTGGGTTAGGAGTTTTGTGGTTTCAGTTCTTACATTTAGGTCTTTAATCATGTTGAGTTTATTTTTGTATATGGTGTAAGAAAGTGGCCCATTTGGGGCTCTATTCTTGGTCTTTGTGTTCTATATATATGGTACAGCTAGTCATCCTGCCACATGGCTATTCATTATCAAAACTCTCCTGGTATTTCTGCTCATTTATTTTATTGTCCCTTATGAATAATGGAAAATAACAATAAAGCCTCCAAAAGCCTTTTGGATTGTTCTTGGGATTAGAATAGACTAATTTACTGATGATGAATTAACATATTCAAGAGATTGAGTCTTTTTAAAGTTTATTTTGAGAGAGAGACAGAGACCGAGAGAATCCCAAGCAGGCTCTGCACCGTCAGCATAGAACCTGATGCGGGGCTTGAACTCAAGGAACTGTGATATCATGACCTGAGCCAAAACCAAAAGTTAGACGCTTAACCAACTGAGCCACCCAGGAGCCCTGAGATTGAGTCTTTTTATTCAAGGATATAATACATCTTGACTCCTGGTTAAGTGTGTTTTCCTGTCTTTCTGGACACTTTAAAGTTTACCTCATGTAAGTTTTTCATGTTTTTGTTCAGTTATTCTTAGCCATATACTCTTTCATTATTGGCAATATAAATCCCTTTATCCTGTTTAGGATTGGGATATTTGTCCATGGAATTGGACTGAAAAAGATTATTGGTAGAGCCCTTGATTGTTAAGAATTTTGTTAACCCTATAGGTGGCAGTGAAGGGTATAAATATTATTGGTTCTTATCGACCCTAGGAAAGGTGAAAAACTTTTGAAGCATACACCTCTTGAGTGTTAGACCTTCTGGCACTGGGTGGCTAAAAGTTGGGTAAAAAAATTACAAATCAATTTCTCTGAAATGTTTTATATGCAATGCTGCAAACAACGTTCAAATGTTCCCTTTTTTTTTTTTTTTTTTTTTTTTACATCTCATTGGAGGGTCCTGAAACCCTTTCATTTCTCCTCCTTTAGCACATTTGCTGAAATTCCAAAGATTTTGAAAGTTAATGTTAGTGGGGCCACCAGACAATCGAGTGACTCCAGAAGCTGATACAGATAGATCTCAATTTGCTGAACTTGAAAAGGGCATAGACACCCTAGTGTACCGAGCAAGATGGGCTGAGAGCATTGTGGAACCCGTAAACCAGAATTTAAGAGGATCCAAATAAAACAGACCTCTAAATTCTGTACTGTCTTTTCTTTTCAAGGCTGTGTTAAACATGATATACAGTGACTCCCTTCAAACTGTGGAATGCGTAATGCTAGTCTTCTGTTGTTCCTATTCATGCTTTGATTGTACGCAGGCCTTTATTTTGCTGACAAGAACCAAACTAAAATATTTTGTTAAAATGCTTGAAAATTGGGGGCGCCTGGGTGGCTTAGTCGGTTAGGCGTCCGACTTTCGCTTAGGTCATGATCTCGCTGTTTGTGGGTTCGAGCCCCTCTTCGGGTTCTGTGCTGACTGCCAGCTCTGAGCCTGGAGCCTGTTTCAGTCTGTGACTCCCTCTCTCTCTGACCCTCCCGTGCTCACGCTGTCTCTCTCTCTCTCTCCTAGAAATAAATAAAAATTAAAAAAAAAAAAATGCTTGAAAATTGGAGAAGCTTGGCATGAAAGGCTTCCTAAGCCTGACTGAAGTTCAAGCATCCACGAACCTTTAGACTGATGAGGTGGCAGGATGGGTTTAGGCATGTGCTTCTTGGAAAACCATTTGACATTGATCCAAGAATAGAATGAAAGTACATGAGAATTTTGATTCATTCTGTTGCTTCTCTGAAAATGCAGAGGGGGATTATAGTTACAAATGAGCAGAGGAATGTATCCAAGAGGGTGTCTTTCACCCAGGATTTGTAGAGTTGAGAAGTAGAAAGGGACCAGAAGGACATTCTAGAGGTGAATGGTGGGCTGTCTTATTCCTTAGCCATGGGAGGGAATCCACACTGCCTGCCGTAGAAAGAATGAGATGGTGGTCCTCGTGGGCCTGAGTCCTTGGCAGAAGTGTGTCCTCTTTTGAGGGGAAAGGAGCAGAAAGGTTCTTGAAGGATTGAAGTTTGATGAGACTCCTGCAGTATGAAACCAGAAGGAAATATCCAAGTGGATACGTGTACCCATCTATGTCAGTGCACACGCAGAGTGAGGTAGAAACAGACATTTTAGCCTTCCACCTAAACAGTCGTTTGCTCTTGTGCATGAGACAATCTTACAAGATGAAAAGGATAACATAAAATTGTGATTTGCCTTTCTTTGGGGGTTTGTGGCATGTGGTGGAGGCTCCTTAGAATGTCGCTTAATTTTCTCAGTTGATTTAAAGGATTTTCTAACAGCTTTCAGTCACATCAGTCCTCTGGAGCAGTACCTTAATGTGTAGACCAAGAGAAAAATTAAAAAAACAACAACAAAAACACAAGAAAACATGATTTGGCCGGATATTCCCCACCAGAGCAATGTGGGGGCAGCTGGGGAAATGGGAAATCCTGTCTTCAGATACCTTTATTGGCCAGTGTGTTCCTTAAGTACACGGTGGGCATTATTCCACCCTGCATCTGCCATGATTGTGGAAAGTGAATTCTAGAGGTGTACCTGCCATCAGGTAATGTCTTCATCATGGAGCAGGTGCCGATTGCTCAGAAACCAGACCAAAGGCAATGCTCCAGAGTGAGATGCATGAATTCTCATAAGTGTACAGAAATCACATGCGCTTTTCATTAAAACCTTTCCCATGGCAAGCATGGAGAAAAGGAATATAGGCCAGATCCCAGGACAGGTGTCTTTTGAATACCATGTAGTTCCATTTCTGACCAATATAGGAGTGTAATAATCCATATGTGAAAACTGTGAACAATCATGTAACATGGGCCAGGTTACCAGGATGATTGTACTGCAGCTAGAGATATACCTCACTTGGCCTGCTCCTGGTACCTGTGGACCAACTCTCTTTGCATCCAGCTACAAGAAGCCTCCTGGTCAGGACGTTTTCTGAGGGGATGGCAAATGCAGAGTCCTAAAGAAATAGCCAGAGATCCTTTCTGGTCTGCGGCTAGGGTGCCTACGTGGGGAGTCATTGCTTCTGTGTCGTGAAGGCAGGCTAGGAAGATTCTACAGAGACCAGGCCTTGCAGGATGGAACGCCAGAGTTTGAGGCAGTTGCCCCTTTAACTCTTCAGTGGCCAAGATGGTGAACCACCTCCTGTTAGCCAGGCTGAATAGAGCTGGCGTTTTTTTTCCTTAGGAAAGGGCGGAGGGAGAGGGCTTGGGGGTGGAGGGGCACTTTGGCATTTCTGGTGCAGTACCGCCACCAAGAGGAGATACTTTGCAAATCTCACCAACGGGGTACCTTCACTTCCTGAGGAGGAGTGATGGGAACCAAGTGTGGGACAAGGACAGTGTCCCTAGGAAGTCAAGAGATCCACTAGGCATGGGAGTGTGATCCAAGTCCGAATTTGGTCAGGGAAGCTCCAGAGACTGGCACTGTGATGAGGATCATGGTCCGGCCGGGCACCCAAATGGCTGCCATGTCTGGGCAGGAGTAAAGGAAGCCCTCCCTGAAGGAGCCCCAGCCAGGAGGCTGTAGGCATTTGGCCATGTGCCCTTTCCTCATGGCGCAAGAGCACATTTGGCCTGGATGGACCAGGGTCCTGAAAGCCTCTCTTGGCCAGAGTAGAGCCCAGACCATCACCACTGTGGGTACTGGAGAGCTACTGCCGTTGGCAGTCCTAGAGGCAGGATGGCAACATTCCTCTGTCCGGCTCAGAGATGAGATGCGGAGCCTGGCTACCCTGTGCCAGAGGGTCTGAGGCCTAGCGCAGCAAGCAAGCAGAGTCTGAGAGGGAACGGCCCACACGAGGAAAACAGAGCCAGGTTAAAGAATCTGATCAGCAAAGGTGGCACCGTCTACTGGGGTCTCTCGGATCCGGGGCTTCCAGACCCGTAATTTGCAGCCTTCAGCATTCTTGGCCATCTTCCACAGGAATCTATGAGACTCACTTCAGTGATGAGAAGGAATGGCTCTGGCTTGCATTCACTCTTGGCTCTCTAAGGTCTCAACCTCATGCTTGCCTCTGAGGCTGGGGAATCAAGAAGAGATCTGAAGATGGTACTTAAAGCTCACAGCTGTTAAGTTGAGAGAACCCCCTCCCCCCATATCCACCACAGATCAGTATGTTTCTCAGGGACAGGAGGCACATACTCCTGGGCACACAGCAGTTCATTTTAGACTTCAGCTGTCCTGATAGCCTACTCCTGGAAGAACCTCTGGGGTAGCTCATGCCCTTTGCCTGCCTTTGACCTGCTGAAGGAGGTGCTCTGGAAGCAAGTTTCCAGGCTTAACCCCTCCCGCCACACACACACACTTGTTGATTTCACCCTTGTTGTGGAAACCCACTCACTGCCTCTTCGTTTTATGCTAATGGCCTTGAACTTTTTGCTGAGCCCCCAAGGCCAGATCCTGATGTGCATGGTCTGATTGGTCCCCAGATCAAGGTGGTCTCAGTGTGCCCCTCTGGCCACCTACAGAACATGGGTCTCATATAGGAAATCCCAGAAGAGTCCCTAAACAAGAGGACCCAGGTCATACACCCATACACTGGGAAGGAGGCTGAGGAATAAGGTGTTTCTGAGCTACAACCTTCCCATCAAGTAGTACAGAAAACAAATCTGGGTCCCCTCATTTTGGCAGAATATGTCCATCTCAGTATCCTGTCCCGTTCCATCCTGTATCTACACTGTGTCATATGGGACAAGTAGGGCTTTCTGGGATACTTTGGGGCCTGGAACCCAGATTCTCTTTGTAGAGGGAGCCAAAGTAAACAAAACACAGCTCTAGCTCTAACATGCAGTTCACCCGCATTACTCTTCCTTGTCTGGGTCTAGAACCAAATAATCAGGAAAATTTCCATCCTGTCTGCAAGATGCTACCCCCCCCACCGTGGGGTAGCTGCTGCCTTCCCTTTCCCATTTCCTCCAGGCGGCAACTGAGCCTGGGGCCTCCAGTTCTGGGTTCCTCTTGGCCCTGAGAACACAGGAACCTCACTGGCTGAGCTGGTTCCTGCACCGAGGGTAAGGATCCATGACCAGATGCCCTGGAGTGTGGGCTTCAGCTCCTTGTTCTTTAACATGGCGACTGCTGAGGCCACGCCCCCACGGCCTGGGGAGGCAAGTCCTGGCAGCCCAGTGTTACTTGATGGTTGAGTCTGTCTCTATCCACCCTGCGTTGTTTCCCCCACTGACTTGGGGAGGTGGGGGGGGGAGCGTGTGCTGGGTTTGACCCAGAATCTTGTGGGTGCCCCAATCCCACCCTTCTTCCCCTTCCAGGCCTTCCTCAACAGAAGACAGGAAGGTGCTACAGGCTTTGCTCAAAAAGTATCCACTTGATGGCACTGTTGCTCTGGAAATGCCATCCATGCTTGCTCCTGAGGTTTCTCTCTCTGCCCTTTGAGGATCAGAAAAGGTTCCTGAAGACTCGAAGGTGAACTTAGCCTCCAGATGGGGTTGACTGTACTGGGGTGTTGGGAAAGGCAGTATTTTTTCTATTTGGGCTTCATGTTGACAGTAGGAATGTACCTATAATGACATCTAAACAAGTACATACATTTATGGATTCATCTTTGTGTCTCTCTAAGAGTTTTAAGTATGCATGGCCTGGGGATTGGGACCCTGTTTTCTCTGTACACTTTCATATGAATAGCCTACGTTCTTCTGGGGCAGAATCCTCCCTTTCCAGGGACATTGATTCCATAGCAATAGCTGTCCCCATGACCTGGATTTCCTGACTTTTCTTTGAGTCATTGCCTCTTTCTGCATTCATCCAGCTTCTTCAACCAGTTTAAAAGCCCAGGAATAGGCCGGCCATGGTATGATTTGGCATCTGATGAGGAGGAGCTGACAGGGGCCTCGTCAGGTGAGAGGACGGGGAGGTGAGGTGCCCAAGAGCCACAGTCACTCTGCCATTGAGTGCCTCGAGTGGGTTGTGTGGGCTGGGGCTGGGAGGGGTGGGGTCCCTCGGACAGATGGAGAGCCCAGGGACTTCATTCACAGTGTCAGATGACCTAGATGAGGGCCATTGTCAGCAGCCCCTCCTGGGAAGTCATCCTTGGGATTGTCTCTATATTCCACCCTCAGAACACCCACTCATTCATTCAGCATTCACTTTTTATTAATAATAGACACACAAATATGTGTGTATGTATATACTTATATATAAAATTTCCTGTCTGCATTTTTCCCTGAAACCACCTTGGAGATGCCACGTTGGATAGAAATTTTGCCCAATCAAAGCAAACCCTTAGCGTTGCATGATGTCTGCTCCCAGGTTGTCCCCTTGCCTTCCAACCCCCAATCTGCCGTGGGAACCACGTGTAATTCTTCCTCATGTATGCTGCAGTGACTGCACATAAATGAAACCTAATGGACCCAGAGGGCAGCATGTATTCTACTCTGAGTCTACACGTCCCACGTAGTAATACATACTCTTTCACTTTCAGCCGCTCTCCCAACATGTGGGTATCTTGGCCTTGGCACATCTGTGCAGAGTCAATGTCCTGCCTGCTTGGTCCTCTCCATTTCTTTTCTGATAGCTACTCAGTGCAGGGTGCCCTCATCTGGGCCAGGGGCTGGAGCACAGGTTAATTCTACTGGTCCCTTCTCTTTGGACACTAGGTTTCTCCTTGTCTCTCCTTCCCTCTTCAACCACCACATAGAGTCATAGTTACTGAAGTGTGGATGTGTGTGACCAGGATACATTTGCTTGCATCAGTGTCCACCCAGAGGAAAGAGGCTGGCAAATCCTAAACTGCCACAGCCTTGGAGAAAATGTCCACCTCCCTGGAAAATCAGTGGAGTGGATATCAGTGCAGCCAGAGAGGAGGTATCTGGTACCCCTCTGAGTCAAACGAGCTGCCGGTCAGTAGATGATCTGTTGCTCTATTTTGGAGGAGGACTCGGGCTAGCCAAGGTAGCCATCGATAACCCCTGTAGTCACACAGGTGCAGAACTAAGCGGGGATCGTTAAGAGTATAAACGTCAAGACGATGGCTGTGGGTCCCACAGAAGAGATTTTAGAAGATAACTTCAGGATTCACTTGATGATTCTATACAGGCTACTTTCTGACACCCTGGATTGACAGTCTGCACAAGTTTTAAAGGATGAGTGAGAATACACACCCTGCTGTATTCAGAAGTCTTGGCTGACCCCAGAGGTGGTATGGATAGTAACCGGGGACACTTGAGGTTGCTTGAGTGGCATGTACACAAACGACGTGTTAACTGGCACCGTGGTGGTCCTGTACTGAGCGAGCTCTATTATTGCAGGGAGACACAGTGAAAGGAAAGGAAGAGAAAGGAAGAACGAAGAGGCCGGTGCTGGTGTTCTGAGTAAGTGAGCGCTCTTTGCTCTTTCTTTTCCTTTTCCGAGAGTTTATTTTATAGGAATAACACAGTGACTGTGCTATTTCAGCAAGGCTCCAGGAGAGACTCCCGAGGCAGGTTCCTGACACCAAGACACTTGTGTGCTGTACCAGACTTTCAGCCATGGTAGGAAAGGCTCTCAAGTCACTTCCTGATTGTGGAACAGGAAAAAGGTGATAGGTGCATGAGCGTCTAGATCATCCCAGTACATTACTTAAGGCATCCCATAAGAGGAACTCAAGGTCACTGTCCTGCAGGACTGAGAGTGGAAAGGGATTGGGCCTGAACCTGATTTCGGCTCCAGACCCTGTGAAGCCAACTACCCGAGACCAGAACATGGTCTGGTATTTGGCTCCCCACTTTACCTACAGGGAGCAGCAGTCCCAGCCCCATGTGCGGAGAGGCCACTGGAGAGCTGAAGAGAGCCAAGCAACTAATGCCTCTTGCTGTCTTTGCTTTGATTGGATCCCTCCATACTTGTTCTTCCCATTGTCTCCTGATTTCTTTTGCTTCTAGCTAGCTGCCCCATGGCCCTCTGCCAGGTCAGACTGGCAGTAACACTGTTACTGGACTATTAAGAGGTTACATGTGCTGGGGAGTGTTGGGTTTGGGGGAGCATATCATGGCAGTCAACTGTAGATCTCTCCATGAGCCCTAAGTCTGTCTTTTGACAAACCAAGGAAGTTGAAAGCATAGAGTTTCGAGGAAGTACTTTGTTCTTCCGTGGAAATGTTGCATGAGGGTATGGCCAGAAGCCAGACCTCTTTTCTTTCTTCTTACTCATGTACCTTTAAACAAATGTCATGAGGATGACACTTTATACTGTGGTTCAGAATAATTGAAGGCTTCTGCAAGTGGCCAAGGGACCTTGTAGAATCATGCTTATGCAGGTTTGGATGCTAGTCTGGTCAAGGTATCTGCTTTAGCAAAGGACAGAGACAGGGTCCAAGCAGCAAAGGCAAGGAGACAATTCCATGAGAACCCTACTTTCAAGAGGACCTTGTTTGGCGATCCTATGAGCCTTTCACAGTGAATCCTGGACTCCGTGTTTGAGTCAACTTCTTGCTCTAGGTTTTAGGCAGGAGGAAAGATGCCACCGCATGCCCCTAAAAGGAGCGTTGGGCCACGACATCCCCCTCCTTCTCCAGTATGATGTTCTGTACAAAACCTAGGGACAGGGAAGGAATATTCTCCCTGTTACCTGCCGTACGTAGGGGGGAAAAGAGCTAATGGGAACCTTGGTTGTTACTGAGTGTACAACTCCTGTCTTGATGGAATTGACCAAAAGTAGTTCTCTGAAGAATGGAGATTCAAGGACTCCCATGCAACACGAAGCCATGTGGACATGCGTACACCTCTGTACCTGTGCACAGGCAGACTGCCATGGGAACAGACAGGATGCCCCAGACATGGACATGCATTTCTCCTGGAGCGTGGATCTAGAGGACCTCCACTCAGTCCTGGCGGCTCTGTATTGGGTTATGCGGTATACATCCCGGTGTAACGGAAAGTGCTGACAGCACACAGAGCATGAAACTTGCACTCAGAAAAATGAGTGAGTGCGAGCTCAG
Source organism: Hyaena hyaena (assembly GCF_003009895.1). Lineage (NCBI taxonomy): Eukaryota > Metazoa > Chordata > Mammalia > Carnivora > Hyaenidae > Hyaena > Hyaena hyaena. Next base: position 1,017 of record NW_024080872.1, on the reverse strand, counting down.
AGAAAATAATGGTAGAGTAGAAAGAATACCACGTCATGCCATCGTTTCAACATGGAGCTTATGGTGAAGGGCAGTGCTCATGAGTGGGGAGATGGAGTTCTCTTGTAAGTGTTTTGTAAGTGCTCTGCGCCCTGTCCATATCTCTACTCATAAAGTGTTAACTTCACCACTGTGTATCTCACTTAGATGCTTTGTCTAAAGGCACAGAAGCACTGAGGGGGCCGCTGAAGATCACTGCCATGTTTCACCACTATCCCCTGGTGGACTACAATGAAATCAAAGGGCATCTCTAAAGGCTAACACAAGTATAAGGTATGAATCTGATGACTCCTCCATAACCTACAGAAACCCTGTTTTTTCCCATCCAAGATAGAAATCTGAGAGGTGTCAGGTTAAACTGGAGCCGGCCATGCATGATTTGGCATCTGAAGAGACACCCACCTCCCATTAACATGTAGTCATGTGTACTACTATCCAGGCCTCTAGCCAGCGGAAGCTGTGGGTAAAGGGCCATGTCCTCAGGACCATTCCCTCCGCTGGACGCAGGTGGTGGATGCCAGTGTTGACCCACAAAGTCCAGACCAGCAAGTTTCACAACTACAGAGCCCTGAAAAGGTCCGGGGCCACGGTAGGAATACTGAGGCAGTATGGATGACCCGCGCCCTGGGTTTACGACCACAAAGGCAGTCTGCGCAGCCGAACCCTTGGCATGGACCTGTCCTAGACGATAGGGGTGGCCTTCCTTATCCAAGTGGGTCATCTTTCTCCCTCCTTCAAAGTCGGTCTTTCCGGTCTAGCTCGTCTAGCGGTCTAGCCGGAACCGTCGCTCCGCCCCTCGAGCCTCTCCGGTCGCCCACGGGAGCTCGGCACCCGGGGGCGGGGCCGGGGGAGGACACGTGTGGGTCGAAGGGAGGACCCGTCTTCTCTCCCGCCTGGGACTCCCCACTTCGCTCCCCGGGAAGCCACAGCGCCGGGCTCCCGGGACCGCCACCGAGTTCCGCTTGATGGCAGTGTTGC